>NC_053028.1:632208109-632447332 GCF_003073215.2 Triticum urartu | reverse complement strand
CCGGTACTCCGATAAATATCGGATACATTTCAAAACACTTTCGGTGTCCGAATATTATCATCCTATATATCAATCTTTACCTCTCGACCATTTCGAGACTCCTCGTCATGTCCGTGATCTTATATGGGACTCCAAAAAACATTCGGTCACCAAATCACATAGCTCATATAATATTAAATCGTCATCAAACGTTAAGCGTGCGGACCCTACGGGTTCGAGAACTATGTAGACATGACCGAGACACCTCTTCGGTCAATAACCAATAGCGGAACCTGGATGCTCATATTGGCTCCTACATATTCTACGAAGATCTTTATCGGTCGAACCATTATGACAACATACGTTATTCCCTTTGTCATCGGTATGTTACTTGCCCGAGATTCGATCGTCGGTATCACATACCTAGTTCAATCTCGTTACTGGCAAGTCTCTTTACTCGTTCCGTAATACATCACCTTGTAACTAAATCATTATTCACTTTTCTTGCAAGGCTTCTTATGATGTGCATTACCGAGAAGGCCCGGAGATACATCTCCGATACTCGGAGTGACAAATCCTAATCTTGATCTATGCCAACCCAACAAACACCTTCAGAGATACCTGTAGAGCATCTTTATAATCACCCAGTTACGTTGTGACATTTGATAGCACACAAGGTGTTCCTCTGGTATCCGGGAGTTGCATAATATCATAGTCCAAGGAATATGTATTTGACATGAAGAAAGCAATAGCAATAAAACTGAACGATCAATATACTAAGCTAACGGATGGGTCATGTCCATCACATCATTCTCCTAATGATGTGATCCCGTTATCAAATGACAACTCATGTCCATGGTTAGGAAACTTTAACCATCTTTGATCAACGAGCTAGTCAAGTAGAGGGTCACTAGGGACATAGTGTTTGTCTATGTAATCACACATGTATTAAGGTTTCCGATCAACACAATTCTAGCATGAATAATAAACATTTATCATGAATAAGGAAATATAAAATAGCAACTTTATTATTGCCTCTAGGGCATAATTCCTTCATTCCTCCGCCAAGCACCGTAAGCACAGTCCGTAAGCTCTCTGCTAGAATGCGAGGGAGCGGTCGGACTCCTTGCAGGACGGGGCAGGCAGCTTCTCCAACCTTGGGCGACCCTGCTCCCCAATCTCCACCCACACCTGCTCCCTTGACGCATGCGAGACATCGACCCCTACCTACGGCGTGAAATCCAAAGGGAGCCGAGAAAGAGGGGGTGGCAGCATGAGCCGAGGGAGGAGCCCAGGACATCCCTGGGAACGCGAGAGAGACACCCCATCTCCAACCCCAACACCAACAACGAACATTCCTGGATCTGGATCTGCAGGGGAACTAGGACCGGGGGGGAGGAAAGGGGGGGTCAGTGGCTGGGGAGGGGACTGCGGGGGTGAGGTTGCAGGGGGGAGGATGAGGCCATGGAAAGGTGGAGCTCGGGAGGCGGAGCTAAGCGGCGGCGGTGTCGCAGCTAGCGTCACGAGAGCGGCTCATTCTCAGGTCTCATTTTTACAGAGCTTTTTTTTTCTCTTAATCGTGTGCTTAGATTGTCATTATTTTCCTCCTTCGCCAGTTTTGGCCTGGTATTTGGGTTGTTTACACCCATAAACCTTACATGCCAAGCGAGGCCAGGAAACAAAAATGACCAAGGTGAGTGATTCTTCGTGATGAGCTAGGCGACGAACTTGAGCCGGCCGCCAGATGCCTAGATTGTTCTTCCCCCTGCACGCCTGACTAGAACTAAAAAACACCTTATAAAAGAGATACAATAAGCAAAACCCATACACAAAAATGGAAAAGAAAATGTAACTAAACATACAAACACAATCACGCGTCCATGTGCCACCAAGGACGCATGACATGCCACTAGTTGTTGACCACGGCACAATGCCGCCTGATCTCTCCGTCACTGCCGGTCTTGACTTCTATCATGCCCATTCTCATCATGGACCGCGCGAACACCTGGAAGAACACCTCTGGCGGGCTCTTGGCCACGCTCTCGACGTCAGCCCTCGCCGCGTCGTCGGTGATGAGCGCGGCATCGGACTGGAATAGTCCCTGGTACTTGAGCAGGCCGTGGTAGTAGCTGAGGTCAAAGGTGAGGAAGCTCCCAGGGTCCATCTCCACGATGGTGGTGTTATCCGTGGGAGTGGTGCAATTGGTTCGACGGAGGTTGGCCGCATACTCGGCGTCCAACGATGGGTCTGCGTCGCCTGGCCCACTGCGGCCGGTGAAGTTGTATAGCCGCTCGCTGAAGGAGTTGCAGTGCGAGATGCCGATGGTGTGCGCCCCTGAGTGGTGGTACATGATGCTCAGGTTAGATGGTGAACACAACATAACAAGTGCAAACTGCAAAGTTCAGTAACACGACAATGCTATGGCATATGTAGGACTGTGAAGTTTCCAAGGAAATCTTGAGGATGTCCAGGAATGTACTAAAGCTAGCTAAACTGCATTAGATGTGTGTCAGTTTAAAGAACACACGCAACTTATTTTTTATCACCGAACGTTTGAGGAGGATTTGAAGGGACCGACCGTCTGTAGATGCTCTTAGCAGACAGATAGTAGCGTACAGGTCTCTAAATCATCACATGTTGCCCATTAATGTTTACTATATATGAATACATGTGAATCAATGACCTAAGTTTGTAACTAAAAACTTAACAGACAGTGACAGAGTTGAGTCCGAGATGTCTTTGTGGGTTCATGTGTACTTGTACACTCTATACCGCTATTGTTTACATGTCGTTCATGAACATATCGCCAACACATTTCACATTTTATTACGATCATGCCCCAAAGTTCCAAGCTAAATATATGTACTCCAGTAGTTAGCGACTTCGCGTGTCAACATCCATGACCGTGCAGTGCAACAAATATAAAATCCGTGGAGCTAGCTGAGCTACAATGTGTATTGTTATTAGTCTGTCTGCTTTTTTTTAGAAAAGGAGGATGCACCCCCGGCCTCTGCATCTGGACAATGCATACGGCCACTTTATTAATTATTAAGCACAAAAGACATTACAAAGTAGTACAACAGTAAGCCTGAAGCCACCATCTAGGCAACATCTGTCGCTACTCCTACCCCCTTGATGCAGTGGTGCCGAATGTCCGAGCCTAATACCAAACAGACATCGCATCAAATCCTAACATCTAATGCCGGATGCCCCATCCTAGCCACATATCGGGACTGGGTCACACGCCGGTCCGGCGCACTCACCGAGGCTGCCGCCGCCTTCTTCCACCGATCAACATCGTCCAAAATTTTAAACCACTAACATATATTTCCTCTGTTCTACAATCTAGTGCTTATAGCTTTTTCCAAAAGCCAAATTTTATAAAGTTTGATCAAGTATAGAGATAAAATTACCAATATCTATAATACCACATATAAAAAATATGAAAATACGATGTCATGGTTGTATCTAAAGGTATGAATTCGGTATTCTAGATGTAAATAATATGCTCATCAAATAAATCAAAATTTGCAATTTTTGATCTAAAAAAAATCTAGAGGCAGTACGTTCTAACTATATATAGAACACAGGTACGTAGTACTATTGGTGCTTTTGTAGAACTGCACATAGCCGGCCAGGCTTGTGGTTCACTTGTGTTTTCTTTTTATCTTGGACACATCTGTTTCAGGAAACAACAATGTGAAAATGCACACATCTGGCCTTTTTTAAAAATTTAGCAAAAAAATGAACCCAATCCAAAAAAAATCACAAAATGGGGCTCAGGCGCCATGCTATCTAGCAATGACGCCCTAGCCTTGGGCGTCATGCAAGAGTGGGCCATTTTATGAATTAGGTTCATTTTGTGCCAAAGTTTAAGAAAAGGGCCATATTTATCAATTTTCACCGCAACAACACCATCAATGGTCGTCCTGTCATGTAAATATGTTATGTGGGAACTGGGTAGTAATAAGTAGGAGCCTCTGGTAGCGAATATTGCAAACGGTGCACAGCTATCATGGTGCCCGGTCCTTTTCCAAAAAAGTAACTCTACAACGTAAAAAAAAATGTAAACACACACACACACACACACACACACACACACACACACACATTTCATCACATTTTACTTTCAAATGTGGCGTACAAAGAAAAGACAAATATGAAATTGGACCTTTTTTTTGTTTTTGGGCCAGAATTTTTTTAAGTACAGCTTGCAAATAACATTTTTCCCAGAAAAGAAATTCATGGATGTGTAGTGAACACATACATGTTTGCACAGATTTTGTTTTTCTAATTATGTTTAAACTTGTAAATATGGTTTTATTTGTTTTGCAAAAAAGGCACCATGTTGCCCGTGCACCATAACCTCGCACTCCCTCTGGTAGCTACCGGCTAGCTAGCTACCAGATGTATTGATTAAAAAAAGCACGAATCTAGCAAAGGACTTTGTTCCGAACTTAGTGTGTGGTAATTCTGAGCTCGGACTGCAATGAGCTCGATCGGGTGAATAGTAAAATCCAAAAATATTACTCCCTTCATTTCATAATGTAATGCATATAGATTTTTTGAAAAGATAATCTCAAAATTTTTGACCAAGTTTATGGAGAAAAATATTTGCATCTAAAATGCCAAACATATACCATTAGATTCATCATAAAATTTAGTTTCATATTTTAAATATTTGGTATTATAGATATAAATAGTTTTCTCTATAAATTTGGTCAAAAATTTGTAAAGTTTGACTTTTCAAAAAAATATATACACACTACTTTATGGAATGGAGGTAGTAATAATAAAAAGTATGAATTTGTTTTGTGGCAAACATTGACAAATGTTTTGAGTGGTCACAAAATTTCATTATCGAATGATATTCATGGAAGTCATGGCAAAAAACACGATGTTTCAAAAGTGCTATTTTCGAAAGCATTTTAGAGTGTTGATTTATTTTTTGCCACGATTGTCATTTCATGATGAAACTTTGAAGACACTTAAAAAAATCATCAAAGTTCGCAAAAAAAAACTTAGAACCTTTCGAATTTGTTTTCAATATTTTTGAATTTTACTATTCATCATGAGCTCAAATGAGCTGGCAAGCGGAAGAGACTTTCAGTTTCTCACTACCCACTCAACTGTATGTCTAACCGAGTATATAGCAAAAAACTACCACATTACAGGCTATCGTTCTAAAAAACTATCATTTTTTTTAATCTTTCAAAAAACTACCACAAAAGTGCTGGGCTGTTCCAAAAAACCCAAGTGACCGAGCTGTTAAGTTTTAACCGGGATTATGACATGTCTGGCCCACCCGTCAGGTCTAACGTGGCATAAAAGTCCACACCGTTAGTTTTGACCGTTAGATTGACTGTTATGATAGGTGGAGCCCACATGCCTGTCTCTGTAAAAAAAGTAAAAAAGCAATCTGGTCCTTGTAAGTTTTGAATAAAGGCAATCTGGTCCATGCAAAAACATTTTTAAGCAATCAAGTCCCTGTAGCTTTTATGGAAAAAGCAATCGGGTCCCTGCGGCGGTGGTGCTCGCCGGTTAGTAGGTGGCCGGTGACGTCCTGGTGCTGGCTCTACTCCCCGCCACCTGATACATGATGAGGAGCGCACCCGACGACGTCCTGCTACTGCTGGCTCCACTCCCAGCTTGTCATCGACCTCCCGTGCGAGGAATTGAGCGGAGGAGCCGGTCTTCTTCTCCGACGACGGCCGCCATGCTCTTTCGTGGCTCGGTTCGGCATGGAGCCCCAACACTAGGCTTTGACCTCGCACCGGCAACGGCCCCACGACTCTTGCCTTGCCCCGTGCGAGATCAGCCAGAGGAGAGCGGCGGCGCCATCGTCCATGTCCATAGGGAGGCGGCTCGAGGCGCTCGTCCATGGAGCAGGGAGAGAAGGAGAGAGGAGGGATGGAGGTGTGGGTGCCCCCCCGGGATGCCGCGGCAGATCCCGCCGGACTCGGGCGCGAGGGAGGCTCCGGCCATGGCGTGCGACTTGCGGGAGGGAGAGAGAGTTCCTGCGGGAGATAGAGATCAGGGGAGGGAAGAGGATCAAGAGGAGGGGGAGAGAGGAGCTTACATGGGGCCCCCCATGTAGGTACGTCAAAGAGAAACTTGTTGGACCGGCGGGGATTTAGATCTATGTAGGTGGCCATAACGTTCATGGGCCTAGCCTGTCATAAATATACTTAAAATTTTAATTCACTAGTCATTAGTTTTTTTGGAACAGCCACCCATTTTGTGTAGTTTTTTGAAAATTAAAAAAAAGCAGTAAGTTTTTTTGGACGATAGCCCGTATGTGGTTGTTTTTGCTATATACTCATGTCTAACTCATCTGTGATGGAGTGCTTGTGCGTCACTAGTAAGCTCCACATAACCATCAACGTGCATGTGTCAGTGCCAATAATCGATAGCCAGGTCAATCGCGTGTATGTCCAACCAATCTGTGATGGAGTGCTCGTGCGTCACTAGTAAGCTCCACGTCACCATCACCGTGCATGTGTCGGTGCCAAGAATCGATAGGGACCGGCTACGGGTCAATCGCCTGAAAAGAAGAAAACGTTTAGTCGATTCGCCTTCTCCTGTATCAACCATTCGATCAAGATCCAACAGACGCTAATCGTCTTCAACCTCATACAGACATTGTTTCTCTTCTTCCTTTCTTTTTCACCCATTGATCCAACCCAGCCCTAACCACCAAACCCCGCTGCCCACGGCCGGCGGCCCTCCTGCGACTGCCTCGCCGCCCCGCCCTCCCTTGAACCAGCCCCATCGCCGTCTTCCGCCGCCCCAGCCATCCCTCTAGGCTCCCCCGTGTCGAGTTTTTTCTCCGGCGAAGCCCCACCACCGCTGTCAACCACCGCCCTCACCCTAAATCCTAAGATTGATAATGGGGTGATGACGGCAAGCCCCTTCCTTCTCTCCGATAAGGTCCTTCCTTCTTCCTTCATTTAAAATCAACTATCCCGAATTCGAAGTTCAGCTGACTGACATGTAGCTAAATGTAATCGATATGCCATGAACTCCGCTACTGATACTTAGTGCTCCCTCTGTTCAGAAATAAAAGACGTTTTGAATAATTTCCTCCGTTCAGAAAAAAAAGATGTCTTGAATAATTCAATATGAACTATATGCGAGCTGAAATGCTGAATTGAGCGAAGAAACACAAAAACGTGCCAATATACATCCCATTGAAATAGAGGGAGTAGTAATTAATCTTTTTATAATTAGTTGTAACGGTTACCTGAGAGCCAGACGAGGTCGGCGACGCCGAGGCCCTTGGCGCGGAAGGAGGCGAGGAGGTCGGTGAAGTTCATGGTGGGCGCCGGGAGCTGGTCCAGCGCCTCCTGCTTGATCGACACCCTGCCGTCTCGCCGCCCCGTCGGCACACGCCAGAACGGCCCGCCCTGCATTTTTTCCCTCATCGTCGATCAGCCGCCGAGGCGCGTGTGTCCGGACGTGTATGCTGTGTGTGTGGGGGAGAATAGGAAATCAGGGCACTTACGATGACTCCGACGGCGTCGCGTGATGCGAGCGCGAGGACGTCGGCACAAGAGACGACGCCGGGGCACTCCTGCTCGACCAGAGCCTTGACGTGGTCCAGGAAGTCGAAGCCGCGCAGCGTCAGGTTGGGCGCCGCGTCCTTCTCCGCCTCCCCGCCGCCGGTTGTCGCGTTCAGCAGCACCGACGCGTCGCACCCCTGCACCGGTGCCACTCCGATCGTTCACGACTCATCACAAACACGCGCCGTGGACGGTGCACCTGACGAAAGAGCGTGCGTACGTACCCTGACGAAGCAGTCGTGGAAGTGGGTGCGGATGAGAGTGGCGGCGACGGAGGGCTCCAGGGGTATCTGCCGCTCAACGTAGTCCTTCACGATCTGCTCCGCCCGCGGGCAGCTCTGCTCGTAGTACCCCTGCCGCAGCTTCCCGCCGCCCCGCTCCGCTGCGACGACACCAACCGCGGCCACGAGCATCACCAAAACCAAAGGTGCCCCCGCCATTGCCACCAACACTAGCTTCCTCCCTCACTAGCTAGCACAATGCTCTCGGGTGGCGCGGGAGCGATGCCGTGCAATGTTCTGTTCTGACTTGTGAGCCGCGGGTTTTGGACCGACGGATGGATTGCTTTTATACGCACCCGCACCTATCACAGCCGTGAGCCGCAGCCAAAAAAAGGGATCGCCTCCGGGTCGCTCCCAGGAGGGCCGACTAGGGCGGATCCCACGAGCGCGCCGCCGCCCCTTCCTCCTCCGATCCTCCTCCCTAGCCGCTGCCGAAGGACGCCTCCTGTCTAAGTCCGTGAAGCTGACGGCGATGGCGGGTCCTCATCCTCCTTGCATGACTGATGACGGCGGGAGGCCCATCCCTCTCATCTTGTGGGATCTCCGGCTGGAGCTCCATGACGGCCCTGGACGACATGGTTCTTACGGTGGAGATGGGCGCTTGGGCGGCGGCTTCGGATTTTTCCGGCCACCACAACTGTCGTTGTGGCTGCGAGGGTGGCACGACGTCTGGTTCAGAGGGCTCGGTGTGGCTTAGCTACTCATCTCCGCGTGGCGCGGGTGGTGGCGGTGGTGCCCACTGAGTTCTCCGGACTGCTGTTGGGAGCCGGCGGGTGGCGCGGTCCTTTGGTTCTTTTTGCTTTAAGATGGTGTTCTGCCAGTTGCCGACCTTCATGGATGTAGCCATTAACGAGTTCCGGAATGCTCCGTTTGAGATCTTCATTGGATGCTTGACGCCTGTAGATTCCTGGATCGGATTAGGTCATGTGCGCCCCTATTTCAGCCCGAGTGGCTTCAGGAGGGTGTGACGCGAAGTTTCATTGTCTGTTGACAGTATGGGACACGTTGGTATGTAGATTTTCATGATGAAGACACTGACAGAGAATGTCATGGTGGCTGAGGTCTGAGGTTTTGTAATAGCGGATTGAGTCTTCGCGCCGATGAAGACTTTGCTTGGTGATTCGTGACTCGTGGCAGCGGCATCGGCGAGTGGGGCCGGCAGCACAGGCGGAGTATATAGTCTTAGCTTTCAGGGTGAAAGCCCAAGATTCGGCCTTAATTGGCTGTGCCTGGCAGTGACCTTGTTGATGTTATTGTTTTAAGAGCGTAGATCTTCTCCAGGGTGAAAACCTAAGATGTAGGATCGGGCGATGACGGTGCTTCTGCACTATTTCTTTTTTGAAGGCATCACTTTTGAAGAATTAGGACTTCATGTGTTGTCTAGGTGGTGGTTCGTGCAGCAGCTACGACAAATTGATCACTGTTGCGGAATCTTATTTCTTCTTCTTCTTCTTCTTCTTCTTCTTCTTCTTTTTATTGTCTTTTGGTTGTTTGCATCCATAATGTCTTTACGATATTGCGTTGTTACAGAGGCTGGATGTAATTGGTATCCTACGATATTAATATATTCCTTTTGTCGAAAATCAGCTAGCGCCGATACACGGTGGCAACAAAAGAATTTGAGAGCCTCCATGTAGGCGTACCTAGTCTTCTCGTAAAATACTTTCAAATCTTTGAGTGTGACGAAGTCATCTTCCACCTGCATCCATCGACGACGTGCCGTGAGGAAAGCTTTGCCACCACTCGATCTCCGTCTCTGACCGAAACCGCTTCTGAATCTGTTTTATAGGATACAACAACAGATTTTTGGCAGCACATTCTGATCCGAAATCTAAGTATGACGGATAGGATAAGATAGGGGGGACTTGGGTAAGATCTCACATTATGTGAGATTAATGTTCTCAAAAAAAATTATGTTCGTTCTCAAAAAAAATTGTAGAGACACATCAATGTTTGATGCGCAACTTCAAAAAGTTTCAGTTCCTAATTAAACTTACATTAATAGAAACGAAATAGAAAAAGCAGATACGAATAGTGTCAAAGTACTATTCACGATTCGGTCACATCAGCCACAAAGCTCCAGATAAACCGATCGAAGCCCCTCCCCTCCTAAGGCGCTCCCGCGGGCGCCCCTGGGAGGGAACCCTAGCCCCGCCACCCCCGTCCCTCCGCCCCTTCCCCCCTCCCTTGCCGCCGCCGGTGGCGTCGCCGGCCAAAGGCCGCGTGGCGCAGGCGGCGGCGGGGCGGCTCTCTCCCTAGCGCGGGTGGCGAACGTCGCGGGGCGGCCTCCCCTGCTCGGTGGCGCCGGGCGCCGGCTTGCCTCTGCTCCGGCTTCCCTCCTCCGCCTCGCTGCCTGGTGACCTGCCGGCGTCGCCTCCTCTCCTCCTCCTCCCCCCTCCTCGTGGGGCTCTGGAGGCCCGGGGGTGTGCTGGCGGCGGATCTGGAGCCCCCTGCCCAGATCCGGCGGGTGCTGGCGGTTGGCGGCTGTAGGGGTGACCGACGGCCCCTTCTAAGGTGGTGGTGATGCATCCGGGGTTCTTCCTCTCCGGCGGGGTGGCTGGGCATCGGCTGGACCTGACAAGGGCGTGGAGGCGCGGGGGGTGTGTGCGTGCGGCCGGTCTCTTGCTGGATCCAGCCGGATCTGGCGTTGGGGGCCTGCCGGCGACGCGTGGTGTCGGTGGTGCGTGCCCGGCGGCTCCGGCGCTTGGAGCTCGCTGGGCGACGTGGGTAGGGTAGTGGCCGGGCGTGGTCGCTACTTCGGCCGTGGGCCGCGGCGTGGGGAGGTCTGACGGTGGTACTCTCCCGGTGTCGTGGCGGCTTCACGATGGTTGACGGATCTGCCCGCGGCGGCGGCCGGCTTCTCCGGCGTCGACTCGTCTGTGTTCGGGCCGTCTCGGCCTCCGCCCCATCTCCTCGTCGCCCGGGCGTTACTCCCATGAAAGGGCTGGTCATCTCCTAGCTGCGGTCTACCGCTCATCTCGCGCCCGGTGCTGCAGGACCGAGCTCGTCTCGCGCACGATGCAGCAGGACTGAGCTCGTGTCGCGCACGGTGCAGCAGGACTGACCTCGTCCCCTTTTCGGTGCTGCAGGACCAAGCTCGCCTCACGCACGGGGCAGCAGGATGGCGGATGGATGCCAGTTCTGGCCGACCTATCGGGTCTCGGCGCTGGGGGTCGCCCAGGGGTGCGAAAGGTGGGACCTTTCCGCTCGTCTCTTTAGTTGGGGTTGCGGCAGGTCTCGGGTGAGGTGGTGTCAAGGTCATGGATTCCGAGGCGGCGGCCCTGGTGGTGGTTGCGCGGTGCTCTTGGGCAAAGCCCGTGCCTTGGTGCTGCCCGGTCATCATGGCCGTGTGGGCGGCGTGGTTGCCGGAGTGTGGCGTTCGGTGGCGGTGAGTGTTGGCCGAGGTGAAAACATGCTCTATCTTCGGACGGACCGGCGACGGCGGAGATCGTTCCCTTCTTGAAGGCGTCGTCGCGGCTCTCATTGCCCATCATGCGGTTCCAGGGGAAACTCTGATCCTTGGATCGGGCGATGGCGGCACTTCGGTGTCGTACCCTTCCTGAAGGCGCCGCCTTGGAGCACATGGCTCGTCATATGTAGCTTCATCTCTTCATAGTGGTAGTGTTAGGCTGGTGTTGCTGCGTTATCCTGTCTTGGGTGTGTGCGTGTGTTGCGATGGCATGTGTTTGTACTGGGTGTTTGATATATAAAGCGGGGCGAAAGCCTTTTTCGGTAAGTACTATTCACCCAAAGCTGCTACTATCATATTTGAATTTGTTTTTTTTTGAATCTCTAAATGTACATCGAGTTTTGAGCTGATTGTTTTCGGGGTTGTAGACATCCCCACATGAATGTTGTCAAATAATTTCAGATTTTTTTTAAAAAGTCTAAATATGTTTTTTCGGGGTTGATTTCACGATCTCACCTAAATATGAGATCTCATACAAGTCTTCCCCAGATAAGATATATGATATTTTATTACTAATATAAGGTGCCGAAGAATAATCCGTTATTTGTAATCAGGCAATCCGAGCTTTTAAATATGTATACTAATTATGGGTAAAGTTGATGTCAAAAAGGAAAATGAATAGTATTGTCTCAGCTGACAGTGAAAATCTTATTCCTCAGCCGACTTTACAAACTTGTTCATACAAATCTAATACAATAAAACACACCCTAATAATTTGTTCGCGCATTGGACAAACGGTTGTAGTATTTTCTCCCAAATTTTTTAAATTTGTAGAACTTTGCGTTGACTGCGAAATAAAAATTCTTAAACTACTGGAAATTATCAATGTTGTTTAAATAATTATGAAATTTGTAACTAGACTAATAATGGGTAACAATTTTTATTTTATAACTTTTCATTGAAAAATGACTACTACGAGTTGTGCAAAATATGACTAATAGATGTAAGAAGCAAATTGCATGCTCCGTACAAGTTAATCCCTTCGGTAAGGTTTACAAGGCACAATTTGTTTGTGTTAAGTCAAACTTTTGTAGGTTTTACTTGCAAAATAAATTATTAGTTTTAAATTTCAGCCGAGGGACAAGAATAATTAACCTGTTAATTGCGAAAAGGGTTAGGTCGTGCTAAATTTTCGAAGGGGGTCAAATCATGCTAAAGTTAGGCAAAAGGGTCAAAACAGTGATTTTGCCCACTTGCTCGATGCATTTCGATTGCATTGGTACCCTATCAATATCAGTTTGTACTGCACAAATGTTACATCTAATCTGCTACTCTGCATAGAAAAAAGGACTGCTAGCAACTTACAGTAAACGCAGAACAGCTCGAGCATGAAGCTTGCTCCTCTTTTAGTTTTCTGTTTGCAATCAGGGACAGTGAGGCTTCAGCATCAACCGAGCTATTGAAAACCAGTGTACTTAGGTCATCTCATTGCTCACCGCATCGTCTCGTCCCGTCCTTGGCCAGTGGTTCTTGGCTCACCAGTCACGCTCACCGACAGCCCACCCTGCTAGCTTCCCTTGTCATTATACGCCAGAAATGCATTTATCTAAATATAAGAAGAATCTTTGTCAGAACTTTCTCACCAAACGTGATGCCCACAATACATATTACTCTTTTTCACGGGCTGATTGAGTGAGCCCCATGCATCTTTCCTCCTGTGATTTTCATGAGAGAGCTTCAAGGGGAAGAGGGGCCTTTGGACTGACTTGTTTTTTTTTTTAAAAAAAGGGGAGCTCCCCGGCCTCTGCATCAGAACGATGCATACGGCCACCTTAATAAATATCAAATAAGTTTAATAAGGTCTTGCAATCTCGAACAAAATAAATAAGAGCTCACAAAGAGCCAATAAAAACGGCCACAAAAGGCACAACCGGCTGGCTAAAAAAAGATAGGAAAACTAATTGCCTATCCTATTACATGACCGCCATCCAAACCGGTTGAATATATCCCATGGTACCATCTCCCACCGGATAGATCCAGTAATCAAACGCTCCCTGGCCTCCGTCGGAGTGAGTAGCGACCACATACGGATCAAAGCAGTGGCCCGGAAGATAACCTCCAAACAATGAATATTTGATGTTCTGTTAAAGACAAAATCATTTCTGCAATTCCACACAGCCCACAATAAAGCACATACTTCTATGCGAATGTGGCTCGCTGTTTCGAGCTCTATCCCGTTAAGCCACGTTCCAAATAACAAGCTGATAGAGCTTGGAGGGGTAATGTTAAAAGCTATGTGCACCGTCCGTCATAGAATCTTAGCTCACGGGCAATCTAGAAAGAGGTGTTTGATAGTTTCATCCCGATCACAAAAGCTACACCTAGTAGGTCCTGTCCAATTGCGCTTTACCAGATTGTCTTTAGTTAAGATGACTTGTTTATGTACAAACCATATAAACACTTTACTTTTCAACGGAACCTTGACTTTCCAGACATATTTGGAACTAGGAATGGAGCTGGAGTTGATGACATCAAGATACATTAATTTAACTGTAAACTCTCCAGTCCTAGTAAGATTACAGCGCAACTTATCGGGCTGTTGAGATAACTGAACCTCCATCAGTCTACTCACTAAATGGAGCCACACTTTCCAACGATTGCCGACTAGCGTTCTTCTGAACTGAATATTAAGGGGGACGGACTGGAGCACTGTTGCAACGTAAGCCTCACATCGTTGAACAATACTATAGAGAGACGGGTATTGAAGCGCTAGGGGTTATGACTTGTGACCAGGGAAAAATGGTTATGACAGTGTGACATTGCCATGGAATGCACGCAATGCCTACAAATGAGCTACTGCTGCTTTTTATCTGATGAAACATCCACCAAGTTAGGATTAGCTCTCATACATCTTTCCTTTGATCCAGTTGAGTACCACCCTAGGGCCTAACCTAGGCTAGATGTTGTCTATCATTCTTCCCTTAAACAACAATTTAGTTTAGCTAATGACTGATACAGCCATGCATGTCACCACATCACTGCAATTAGTATTTGGTACTGGTTCACGAGGGCCATGATGTCGCACCGTGCATGCCCATCACCCACATTGGTACAACATAGTTTTAGCTAATGACTGATGTAACCACAACACCAGCTGGGGTGTCAAGGAAGGCATAATTAGGACTTGCTAGTGTTTCGCTCCAAGAGGTCTTCGTCGCTAGTCCAGCATAATTAGAATTTTGTGTTGAGCACTACAATTGTCACACTGCATCACATCCTCTCACCGGGTAGCCATTTTTTCATGCTCACCATCCCCTTCTAAAGCTCACTCGGTTAGAGGCTTGCAAGATGTCGCTTTCATACTTACTAGTACTTCACCAGCCCATGTCCATTCACTTGCAAGTTGCAAAGGCAAGTTGTGGCACATCAGATAAAGGAAATAACTTCAGAGTGGCCGTAACTGCAAAGATCAGTAGGACTGAAAGTAACATGCCCTTTTCATGGGCATATCTTTCGAGATGACCATCTGTACATTCCTTTCACAAAAATCACAAGTAGCTTGTCTGTTACACCCCACTTTCAGTAAGCATAATTAGAAATGTCCTAAGCATAGATGCATTAGTATCTGTTACCATTTTTATCAAGGGATGATTCTCTGATCTTTTAAGCTCTACAGTTAATCCAAAGATTCCCTGTGATTTTAGACCTTTCTTTTTGGATGAATACATGACAAATTAGTTGTTGGACTCATGAGCATGCTTGTGACAAAGAATACTCAAGAGGAGCGGAGGGTTATGCCAATTAAAGTGCTGAACAAACCTCATCAATCCAACTACAACATCACTCGAAAGAAAATGCGCATGTCCAGACGCTTGTGCACCACAACTGTGTTGGGGCATGATGTTGCGCCTGAGCTGAAACCCTAGTACATGCATCTTGTAGTAGTATCTCATAGCCTTTATCGGTTATATACGTGTGTGAATAGTAAGATGTATTTGTTCAGTATCATATGTATGGCCCGCTCAGTTTGTGTATGTGGTAAGTTCATCGGTTATGCACATGACATCCACAAATGCACATCCGAGCAATACAAGACAGCAGCTGCCTCTATCATCAGTCTAGTGTGTGTCTGACGACACGTTACATTCTTTGAGAGATTTAAGTGTGTTGCGATGTCGCCGTCCTCCATTGCTTTGGCGGAGATGCAGATCCAATAAACCTGCAGCAGGCAGCAGCGGTTCCGTGGGCCGTTCATTGGACACGACGGAGAAAGGTCAAGATCGGCAAGGACAAGTGTTCTTAATCCTTATTTGGTTAGAGCATCTCCAACGGCCGCACAAAAATTTAGCGTCCAATAAAAGTTATAGCGCGTCACTTTAGTACTTTTAGTGCGTCGGGACCAACATCGCTTTTACAGACGTCCAAAAACACGCGCATAAAAAACACACAATGCAAATTGTGAAACGCGTGCAATCTGAAGCCTAAAATATGCTACGCGTGATAGCGTTTTTCAGCGCGCGCCCAAAAACTTTTAGCGCTACAACATCTGCTGGAGCTGCGCGGCGCCCAAAAAAACAAAATTTTAGTGTGCGGAGGTCTTTTTGAGCGTCTGTTGGAGATGCTCTTAGATGCTTATTGACTACCATTGACGTATGTCGTGGCGCCGGCCTTTGCTACTAGGTTCGATGTAGTGTTCACAATTTTGTACATAGACCGAATTTTATTCTTGGGTCCCTAAATCCATATTCTAGCTATGGATTTCCTTCGCGTCGTAGCAATACTAGCCAAAATATCAACAATAGGTTTGATATTTTTCATGTTTGAGAAATAGTTATTTAGAATTGAGCGAGTTGCAAGCATGTCTATGCAACTTCTCGAGCGATTACAAAAAGATGTCACCTCAAGACAAGTTACAAGCAGACTATTGCAACCCTTATGGTGCTTGTATTGAGTGATTCGTTAATTGGAGTGGAGGCAGGTGCAGATGATCTAAGAGAGAACTTGTTCTACAAGTATGCGATTTTATAAACTCTCTGTGTGTGCACGGTCGCGTGTATGTGTGGGTATTCTTTTCTAAATATCGCGCACCTCTCTGAAGCCGTATCAAGTAAAATGAAATAATAAAGAGCATGTGTGAAGCAACGAATGACAAAGTGGATATGACCATAAAGGGTTTCCCCTTCTATAGATAAAGCATCATCCGATACAGTCAGCTCATTGGCGCCGCAGCACAAACATGCCCAAAGGAAAAAAAAGAGAGAAAAAGAAAGAGAAACAAATGCCAACAACGGTAGATCAACGAAACGAAGATGGTTGGCAACCGCTGCACCCTCCGGAGAAGTACCACCATGCACTCAGCACTCCGAAGCGCCACGTACCAAGCAACACCTTCAAGAAGGAGCAAACAACGACGCCGCTATTGCCCGGACTAGTCCTAGGGTTTCCCCAGGTACGCGGGGGGCAATGAGGGAGGGTGTAACCGACGCCCTTTAGGAAGGTTCGGCGGCACCCGCAGGCGTCGCCGCGTCGGGGCCGGACGAGCCGCCAGGGATTTCTCCTGACCCAAACCCCCACCACCACCCCGGTCGATCCATAGTGCACCACCGCCGCTGCCGCGGAGCCGACCGGACGCACGGACACGGGGCCTACCAAGCGCCAAGGCTCGGCCGGACCCAAAAGGGTCTGGACAGCCCCTGCCTGGCGCTGCAGCTCGCCGGCCGATGAAGCCGCTACCGCCCACAGACCACCGCCTTCTCGCCACCAACATCAGGGAGCAGCGTCGCCACGCACCGAGCCGCCGGCCCACCCTAGCCTAGATGGAGCCCGAAAGGGCCCAGATCTCGGCCGCGCGGGCGCTGCCGGCCACCAGCACCGCCATGCCGCCCCACATCTAAGGGCCGCGCGGCCGCACCGAGGACCCCGAAGCTCGCGGGAAACCCACCGTCGGGAGGCCCCCGCGCCTCACCATGCGCGCGCGGGGAAAGAATGACCCGAAGCCGTGTTTGTTCTTTTTCAAATTTTTTTAATTTGACCATTCCTTTATTTATGGTTTTTATTTTTTACGAAAATTCATGAACAGCCTTTTATTTTATTTAAAACAAATCATGTTCATGAACATTGTTTAAAAACATGTTTTGTTTCAAATATCTGAACATTTTTAAATGCATTAAATTTTTAAAAATAGAAGAATAGTTTGTGAATGTGTGGTTTTTGTTAACTGTAAAAACTTGATCAGTTTTTTTCCTCAAACCTGTAGCCACTGGTTTTTCCTTGAAACCAGCAGCGAACAAGGCTATCGGACGAGTGTGGTCGAAATGCTAATGGGACGGCTCATGTGTGCACAATAGAGGCCATTCGGCGCTTAAGGCGCCGAATAGAAGCTCTCATTTTCTTTTCATATATCTTGATGTAGCGAGCAGGAGCCAGGCATGGCCAGGGCTGAATGCGCTGCAATTAATATGGCCCATTAGAAGATTAGGTACAATTTAATCTTGTTATTATTCACATGTCAAAGAAATATACATTTACCTTACACATTTATATATTATCAGTTTGATAATAGAAAAAAATAGAAGTATTCACAAATATAAAAATGCACGTACTTCTACAAACATTTATTCTAAAAATGAGTTCACGTGTTTTTATAAAATGTTTATGTGATTAATAAAAGTCTTCACATATTTTGAAAAATAACTATGTAACTGAAAAAGTTGTTCACATGTTTAGAAAATGGTCATCTACTACCCCTATAAAAGAAAGAGAGGACGGAGAACCAAACAATCAGATCCATCCATCAACAAAATCTAATGGCCCTTAATCCTTCGATGTTTGATGCAACAAACACGCCAATCAACCCACTAAACCTCCATCGCTATAATCACGAAAACAAACCGCTCTGCAGAACGCGCACGCCCGCACGACCTTTCCCACTCTCCTCCTCCCAACCAGTACTCCCTCCCAACGTCCCCTGCCCGTCGGACGTCGGTCCGCGGCCACCCCGGCCGGCCCCGCGCGCTGCGTCCCCTGCCCGTCGGCCGCCCTGGCCGGCCCCGCGCCGTCCCCCGCCGCCCAGCTTGGCCTCCATCGCCGCAACCGCCAGACTTCTTCTGCTTCCCCGCGGACAAACGCGGGCGTCAGCCGACCAAGCGCGCCCCGGCCCTCGCCGCAACCGCCGGTCTTCTTCTGCTTCCCCACGGACAAACGTGGGCGTGAGCAGAGCAGGCCCCCGCTGGTCTTCTTCTGCTGTCCCAAGAACGCGGGAGCGCCCCCTGCCGCCGCTGCCCACTGCCCGCCGGTCAGCCTCTGCTGCCACACGGAAGGACGTCAGCGCGGTGCGGCGGCGCTGCCCTCCTCTGCGGCCCAACGCTGCCCAACAGACGGCCACGACCTTATCTGACTATGGAGAAACCAGTAAGTTTCCATTCGATTGATTGAAGTGTAGATTGATATAAAACTATACTGAATAGTGAGGTACCCAGCATATGGTCCATTTTATGTTCCATACACAAGAGAATTTGATCGTTTTAGCGCATCATTATCTACATACACCACAATGGAGGATGTTACAAAGTCTACCCTGTACTTATGATTCAGTTTATGTTCCATACACAAGAGAATTTGATGCTTGTGCTTATTTACTTTATTTGGTCGTTTTACTGCATCATGATCTGCATACGTCGCAGTGGAGGATGTTACAAAGTCCACACTGTACTTTTTCCAACGACCAAATGTGAACTGATTCTCATTCTATCATTCTTTTATATACATGATCCTTCCACACAACTAACACTGCCGCAGATAAACAACGTTATTCTGGAAGGGTTAGACTCTGATTATATCATTAAAAGGTGAATTATCATGATCCAAATCAATGCCAAGCTCAGCACTAGACAGGGTTACAGTCTGATTATTGACTATTTAATCTCTTCATATGATAATTGTATTGTGTAACTCGAATTACCTTTTCAGTGCTCCCACAAATCCATTCTACCACGACTCACTCCTCAATTGGCATCAAAATTACTACACAATAGCTCCTAAACTTTCTGTACATGATTTCAATCATCCACTAATATACGAAATTCAGGCCATCTCAATACTAATATTTTATATCTTCTTTTTTGGCCTCTTCGCTATCAACTCATACTTTATTTCTACATGTTCAGAATGTTCCCATTCATCAGCAATTACTGCACCTAAGGTCCTTTCAGTCACATTTTCAGGTTTACTTCATCGCTTGAGAGTTTGTACTTTGTGGTCGGTGGTGAAAAGGTGGAGCAAGAGGTCTCTCTCAAGCTGTGGGAGAACGAGTCTGCAGAGACGAAGTTGAATTTTATCAAGGCCGCTTCATTTTGTTTTGAACTATCCAAGAGAGACAAGGTTGCTTCATTTGCAAGCTCAAAACTCTTTATGATTGTATTCTGCTTCTCTACCCAGTTCACTGAAAATATGAACCAATGCAATTCGTTGTTGGTGTTTGATCCCATTAGTAGTATGATCAAATTTGTTCGGAGACATGCAGTCCCCAAATGCTCCACTCCCCACAATCTGACGAATGGGAGAGGGAAGCTGAGGCTATGGTCGCGCCGTTGTAGACAAACAGTTTAACACTGAGGTAATGTGATTAAAATAATCTTTTTTTCTCTCTCGTAAGTTTCGGTTTATGTATGTCTGCTACGTACAATTCATGTACTTCCTCTGTCCCAAAATAAGTGACTCAACTTTATACTAGCTTTACTATAAAGTTAGTACAAAATTCAGTCATTTATTTTGAGACGGAGGGAGTACTATTCTGTCCTTGCACTACTTTCTTCTACTCGTAAACTAATATAAGAGCATTTAGATCACTAATTTAGTAATCTAAACGCTCTTATATTAGTATACAGACGGAGTAATATTTTTGTTGTATATTACTACGTTCAGTTGGTGTGAAATCCCCCAATTTTTGGTTAATCTAGGAAGTAAAAATAAGTTCAGTTTGTAGACTGTTTAAATCACTTTTAACTGAACTTGTACAAGCATCAAATCTAGGATATTTCAAGTCTCTTCACAAAAAACATATTACATAGCAATAATTTCATCTTATTGTTGTACCAATCCGATTATGAGGTGTATTCGTGGTGCTTTGAAGTGTAAAAATTGCAATACTTTTCCATCCTCTTTTTTTGTATTATTTTAGCTCAAGCTTACACTTGCTGACTGGACACTAAATAACATTCTTCTGTTTTTTTGTTGCAACGAGAGAATAATAATGAGATGCGCTGCCACATGGAGAACTTGGACCAATTGATAAGACACAAAATCTTGGGCACTAAATTATGTGTATGTAGTTGATCTGCATCTGAAATCTCTTTATAATAGTCGCGTACGTATATTATAGTTAATTTCACTGATATCTGTGTATCTTTTATTTGGTTATTTGGCCTGAACCTACAGTTCAAGGTTAGTAATTATTTGGTCCGAGCCTACTATTCCTTTCCATGTCTTGTATAATTCTCTTTTTTGACATGAAGAGTTCCTGGAGGTTGGATGGCAATTTGAAAATTCCAGTGTATGCTTCAAGATGTATGCATATAATTTTGGAGTCTATTCATGTTGGTTCAGCATGTTTCTACTACACTCCACATCTCACAGTATTTAGAGTTGAGGGCCTTCGATAGTGAATACTGCATAAAATGGTGTTGTTCCGTGGGATGCAGAATTTGTTGTTTCATTCATCCCCTATCCTTGGTGTTGTTTTACATAGCTTATACTCATTTGCTTTGTTTCAGCGGCAGGGTATACAACATAGGAAAACTTGACTAAGCTGTTCTGAAATTCCGGTTCCATTGGGTGATTTCTGTTTTCTTAATAAATTGGTGGGAGTGTGAGATAACTATTAAGCCAATTAGTTGCTGTGTACATTTAACAATCGGTCAGTTGGGAGGTGATAATTATTTTTGTGTACACATAGTTTAGTCAGGGCATGCCCATGAACTGTTGCTTGCATATTGTATCATGTGAATGTAAGTGAATAAATCTTCCTTGGCTGAAATGTCATACCCGGTTTTGTGAAGTTTATATAAGCTTGCATTTTTTTGTTGCTTTGACCATTTTCTTCTTTTCCTTTGATAGCTAAGATGCACATGTAAAATCACATAATTGGATCCTTCGGAGCCTGGTAGATTCAGTACCAATTGTCGACTTAGCACTTACCATGTGCTGCATAATTGTTTCAGATTAGCATCCTTGTACAGCAGCAAATCAACTAGGAGCCTCTCCTGAGAAGCAAATATGTAGATTGTCCACCTCGAAGTTTATAGTTGCTAAAGAAGCTACATGAGATTTAGAATATTTTATCTCACAACTTTCACTTCATCAGCCCAATAATAAAAGCAGAAGTATGCATTAAATATACAAAGGTCTCCACAAGGTTTGCATAAGACGGTAATGTCCCATCTTTAAATTCTCTGACATTGTGCTAGAAACTAATTTTATTACTGACTGGACATGTATGCCATGCATATTTAGTACCTTGACTCTTTATATAGACAAAGCTCTGAGGGATGAAGCGTTTGGGAGCCCGGATGAAGAATGCTTCTGTGGCGGAGAAAGAGAAGTGATGAGAATACTTCCAAACCGCTCTGAATTTTTATTTTGGCAAACTCGGACTCCTTGTTTGATAAAATACATCTGAAGAGCATGTTTGCGCATTGTTCAAATAAACTCTTCATTTTTGTGTCTCTGTCAAACAATGCATTTCAAATAATTAGGTTATGGGATATTTCGACAAATGTTGTACTTATCATCCTAGATACTCCCTATTCATTACCTATATCACATTCTCATTTTATTTCTTTGGGGAATAGCACATATTGTATTTCCATTTTTAGTTTCTTTAGTTGTTTGAATTAAAAAAAGTGTAGACAAACAAAAGCTATAGAAAAGGATACAAATTAAATGGAGGTGGAATTTGAAAAATGGATTGAGTTGGCAGGACGTGCGTTGCACGTGCACGCTTACTAGTTAGTTATAAAAGGGGATTCAGACTCCTTGAAGATAAATTAAGTTGTATCGTTTAAAACTACTCATATTTTGAACCTACAAATGGAATATCTCTCCCCACTTAACATTGTACGTGGCCCATGCATGCTCTCCATGTCATCAAATCTCTCATCTTCATTACAAAACAATTCAAGTACAACTATCGACTATACATATTTACATAGTGTCGCTTCATGTCCCAACGTCTTTTTTGCAATGTCAATTTCCTAGCAATGGAAGGATTAGTGATGGTGTTAGGTTTCTAGTTTCTCTCTTTCGCTTTTTCTCTCGCTGTCTCAACAACCTAGCAATTGTTTGGGAGTGATAGGTATAGGGAGAGAGGTAGCAACATGGAGGGTGGCTGTCTAATCAGGGTTTACTCACACTCTACACATCTCGATGGAGTCGCAATCTAGGACATTGGATGACTGGGAGCTTGACAAGCAACCGCGAAAGCCAAACGCTACTCCATCCTCCACGACCCACGTGTTCCTCCTCGCCCCCCCCCCCTTCCTCTTCCCCTAATTGCCAGCGATAAGGCGGCATGGAGAGTGGCCATGTGCCCAGTGGAATATGGCCAGCGAGCATTACGAGGGCCCCTAGTCTGCTACCGACGTCTATCCGCGTAAGGCGCATATCTGACTCGTCTTGTTATGTCATGTTTCCCTCCTCATCAGTCGGACCCAGAACATTGTCGTGCAGGGCCTCTTGTATCGGGCCTGACCGCCCTATTTTATCCTTTATGGGTGCTCTCCGCTCCTGTGTCCTGGAAGCTGCGACCGGGGGCCTCAGTGGTCTTCGGTCGCCTCGGTTCGTGAGCCCGGGGCCGGGTCTGTGCTGGCCTCGTGGCTTGGCTGCCCTTGCCTTTTCATCTTGGACCGCCTTGCTGTCCCGTCGTCCTGGCGTCACGAACGGACCAATGGGTCCTCAGGGTCTCTGTGTCCACTCATTACATTCGGTCCGTTCTTGGCTCGTACCCGTTGCCGAGGGCGTCTCTCGCACCCCGGGTTTCAGCACGAAAGGGCCAATCGACGTGCCCTCGCTCATCTCTGATACCCATTCGCCGACAGCAGAGCAGACGAAACTTCACCATAGTGCTCCTGTTTTCTTCTGGCCCGGCGACCGTGGCCTCTGTTCTACACGCGGCCCGATGCTTTGTGGCTGCTCTAAGCTCCACCCTCCTAATGCCCAATTCCTCTCGAGGTGTGTCCGTACGCACTGTTCCCAGCGACACTTCACGTGTAACCTGCGCTCGTCTCTTGATCTGCTCCTCTTCTTCGCTACCGCCCGTCATTCACGGTTCTCTAATCGCTCCCATCTTATTTCCCCCGCCGCCGATAGTCTCCAACGCCCTTTACAGGATCCGCTCCAGCGCCCTCCCCGCCGTTCGTCTCATCTGTTGTCGATCTGCGTCTGCAACTCGCCCGGTCCGCCGACTCTCGTTCTGTCGGACCAACCCGTTGGCGTCAGTCACTCTCGCGTCTGTATTCGCGTCGTTTTATGCTCCTTTCGAGCCTCGAAATAGAGAGAAAGCTCTCTACCTGTGATCCGTTATACGTACTTATGTCATGACCTTGTGTCGCCAATGTTTATCAGTTACTATTTATTATTGGCTGGTGTATTCGATATGTGCGATTGGTTTCTTTATTGCTGAGTCCCGCCCCCGTCGGACCCTTCTCGTCGCTTGTCTATTGATTCGGATGTGTCGTTTATCATCGTTTATCGCGCTTGGTTATGCTCGACGATCTATTGTGTTCGAAGCTATATTGTTTATCCGACGTGCTCTATGTATTGCTCGGTGCCGTATCGCGTAGACGTGATCACTAATTTTACGCATGTGATGAGTTTGCATTGTAGTGCTCTGGTTCAGTTTGATACTGGATGATACCTTCGCGACGCTCCTCTATGTCAGAATGGTTTCTAATATTGTCGTCAGTCTGCTCAGCGTCGTACTAAAACGTTTCCAATTCTTTGTACACGCCGTCACCACAAATAATCTCGCATACAAAAGTCTTGACGGAGCTGATGCATAGCTGTCTACTTTTTGCGGCTTTGCACTGTTCGCTCTTGTCTATCTTATTTCCTTCACCCGATTGCATAGCTGGCTGTCTTAGAATGCGATTCGTAGTCCGCTGCTTAGTTCTGGCGTCGGCGGCCGGTTACGAAGATATCGCCTTTCGTCCTCGCGTATGCGCACGTTACTGTCATATGTTTATCTTCCCTCGCATCTAATTCTACACCTATATCGTCACTTCTACTATCGTCTAATCGGTGCGTATTGCTACTCTGATCTCGTAACTGGACTGTGTTATTCGGTCTATGTGATATATCGCTGTCTGTCTTTGTACATTCTCGTTTTCAACGTGCGCCTAATTCTAGGTCCAGCCTGAACCGTTATTCAGTTATGCTCTGATAATGAGTCAACATACATCTCTGAGATTTATGTTCGGCTGGACTGGATAGTGTTAGCACTTCCTGCTTATGACTTTGTATTTCCTTCTTTACGATCTGCGATGACCTCTTCATCGCATTGTGGCTTCGACTTCATTCGTCCGATGTCGTGGGGTCTGTGTCTCGGTCTTGTACACATCATTATAGTTATTAAGTCGGGTCGACCAGTCTCCCTCCTCGCCATCCCGTTCCCCCTCCCTCCTCGCGTCACCCCCTCCCTCCACACTCTCCTCCTCTCCCCAGCCATTATGTATTGCTGGGTTCCGCATGAATTGATCCATGACCGAATCACTTGCAAACCGCTCTCAGACGAGTGCATGTGTAGTCTTTTCAGATTCAGGTCATTACTCACTTAAACTCTCACACCTTCCTCCCTTCCCACCCTCCGCGCTCTCTCCTCTCTCCACCAATGCGACTCAGAAAGGGTTGTAAAATTGATGATGTGGCTTTAATGTGCATTTTGAACACAACAAAATTGGAGTTCAAATAAGTTCAAAAAAATGAAATCCTTTGTAACAGTGAGTTTTCGTCTGAAACCCTGATACTTCGAAAGAGATTGTCCATTTTGTACACAAAGTGATCCAGTTTTTGCCGTAACCCTCTCAACTTTCTAGCACATGCTATGTGGGTGAAATGATGATACCATGCCAATTTCAACCTTTTCAGTTCATTTGTAGTGCTTTTCTTAGGTCATTTAGCTCAAAAAAATCAGTAAATGCATGAAAAATAACAAATGAAGTCAGAAAGGGTTGAAAATTGATGATGTGGCTTTGAATGGTGCATTTTGAACACACAAAAAGTCTGGAGTTCAAATAAGTTCAAAAAATGAAATCCCTTTGTAACAGATGAGTTTTCGTGAAACCCTGACTTCGAAAGAGATTGTCCATTTTGTACACGAAGTGCATCCTAGTTTTTGTCGTAACCCTCTCAACTTTTAGCACATGCTATGTGGGTGAAATGATGATACCATGCCAACTTTCAACCTTTTCAGAGTTCATTTGTAGTGCTTTTCAATTTCAGGGTCATTTAGTGCAAAAATGAACTAATAGCAAAAATAATGAACTTAAAAATCAATTAAATATTATGTTATGATCAACTAAAACAAAACTATAATATTCTTCAATAGCAAAAACAATCAACTAAAAAGTTTTTATAAAACTCTAATAGCAAAAGGAATCAACTAAAAAGCTTTTATAAACCTCTAGTATTTTTTAAACTAAAATTATATAAAATTTATGCAACTAAACATGAAAGAATTATCAAAACATGAAAAGCAAAAGAATTATCATAAAGAATTTTTTGTTAGAAACTTTAGTAGCAAAAAGAATTTTCATAAAGAATTTTTGATAGAAACTAAAATAACAAAATCTTTTTTAATATAATGATAAAACGCAGTAATATTAAATAGCAGAAAAAAGAATCACTCAAAATATATTTTTATAGTGAAGTTATTCACAAACTAGTGATTCACACAAATTTCAAAGAATTCAAATTTAAACTATTCAAATTTGGAAACTAATGGCACTAACAGAAAGTTTATAATTATTCTGACCTAAAAGCAAAAAGAATATAAAATAAAGCAAAAATCAAAAGAAAATAAATAATTCAAAAAACAAAAACAAATACTGGAAAAAAAAAAAAAAATGCCACCTATTGGGCCACACGGCCTGCATACGACTAGAAACCCATCTGTACATGGGCCAGGATGCAGGCCCGCAGGCCCAATAGGCCCAACAAGGCAGTGACAAGGGTAGGCAAGTACTGCCTGCATATTAGAGAGGAGCTCAGCACCTGAGCCGCAACGCAGCTTATAAACAGGTGTTGAGCTCTCTCAGCTAGCGAGGTGGGACTAAACTCTCCCACACCACCGCTGTGCCACCCTTGTCCCGGTTGGTGGGACGAACCGGTACGAATACCCCCCTTTGGTCCCGGTTCGTACCAACCGGGACCAAATACCCCTTTGGTCGTTCGTGCCACCAACCGGGACCAAAGGTCTCTGTTTCCCGCCCTTTGGGCTGCTGACAAAGACCTTTGGTCCCGGTTGGTGGCACGAACCAGGACCAAAGTATTGGTCCCGTTGGTGCTCAGAACGGGACACCAAAGGTGTGACTGTATAAGCCAACACTTAGAATTTTTTTCCCAACTACTCTCATTCTCCCCCGACACCGCCAGGCCGCTCCTCGTTGCCGTCGCCGACGCTGTGCCCTGTCCCGACGCCGCCCCAACGCCGCCCGCCGCCGCCCGACGCCGCCCGCCATCCGTCCTCCGCCCCGACGCCGCCCAACATCGCCGCCGCCGACGCCCTCGACGCCAACTGCCCCGACGCCGGCGCTGCTCCCGCGCCCCTGGGTGCGACCGCCCTGACGCCGCCCACCGTGCCCCGCCACCCCTTGTGAGCACCTGCCTCACGCCCCAGCCCTCCCTCGCTCCCGCACCCCTGCCTTGCCTCGCGCACCTGCGCCCCTGCCCTGCCCCGCCGTCGCCGGCGCCGCCATGCTCCTCTGCCCGGCCGGCCCCTAGCTTTACTTTATTTATTTTTGTTATATATATGCTATTTGTTTAGATGTTTTTAGATGTTCTTATATGCTGTTTTTAGTTGTTCATAAAAGAAATTTAGATGTAGGTATGTATGTGTGAGGGATCATATATGTATTTTTTTAGACGTTCTTATATGTTGTTTTCAGATGTTTTTTGTATGTATGTATGTATGAGGGATCATGTATGTATTTTTTAGATGTATTTTTTGTATGTATGTATGTATGTATGTATGTATGCATGTATGTATGTATGTATGAGGGATCATAGATGTATTTTTTCAGAATATTCTATCGTGCATAGACCGATTTTAGACCACGGGAGCACCACTACTGGAATCAGGGATTTTTCCGTCTGCCAGTTCTTTGCCGTCTGCTAGCAGACGACAAAGAAGGTCTTTACCATCAGCTACCAAAAAGCAGACGGCAAACAACTGGCAGACGGCAAAGAAGGTCTTAGCCATCTGTCACTTCTTTGCCGTCAGCTGGCTGCCGTCAAAGAATCTTTGCCGTCAGCTGGCTGACGGCAAAGAGAGAGTTGCCCCCCACTAACGAGCCGATTAGAAAAACTTAATGCTCCCCTCTTTGCCGTCTGCTAGCAGACAGCAAAGATAAAAAAAGCGGACGACAAAGGCTAGCTAACCTAACCTAACTAACGGCCGATCGAGCCCCCACCCCCGTCCGTTACTCTCTCTGTTTCTCTCCCTCTCTCCTCCCCAACGCCCCGCCACCAGATCCACCCACCGCCGCCCCCGCCACCCGGCGTCGCCCCCGCCACTGCCCCCGCCCCCGCTTGCCCCGTCGCACCACCACCACCCCGCTGGCCCCACCCCACCCGCCGACGCCCCGTCGCCCCACCATCCCGCCGCCCGGCGCCGCCACCGGCACCGCCCCACGCCCGCTTGCCCCGTCACCCCCCCCCCCCCCCCCCCGCCCCCCCCCACCCCCCGACGCCCCGTCGCTCCACATCCCCGCCGCCCCGGCGTGCCACCACGTCGCCGCCCACCCGCCCCACTGCCCCGACCGCCCCATTGCCCCGGCGCCGCCATGTCGCCGGCCCACCCGCCCCACTGCCCCGACCGTCCCATTGCTCCGGTGAGTTTTTTTTTTTTTTTTTTCTTTTTTTCATATTTTTTGCTGTTTAATTGTTAGTGTTAGATTTAGTGCTAGATATGTGTTAGTGTTAGTGTTAGATTTAGTGCTACATATGTGTTAGTGTTAGATTTAGTGCATGGGTTTTAGATGAAAAATGAAAAAAGAAGAAGAAGAAAAGAAGTAGAAAAAAGAATATGTAAGAAGAAGAAGAAGAAGAAGAAGAAGAAGAAGAAGAAGAAAAGAAGAAGGAAGAAGTAAGAAGAAGAAGAAGAAGAAGAAGAAGAAAAGAAAAGAAGAAGAAAAAGAATGAAAAGAAGAAGAAAGAAAAGAAGAAGAGAAGAAGAAAGAGAAAGAGAAGAAGAAGAAAAAGAGAAAAAGAAGAAGAAGAAAAGAAAGAAAAAGAAGAGAAGAAAAGAAAGAAACGAAAAAGAAGTAGAAAGAAGTAGAAAAAAGATGAAGAAATCGAACAAGAACGTACACCCCAACCACCAGACTGCCCATGCCAGACAGACCAGGCCGACAGAAGCGCAAGCCGCAGCAGTACGGCACACGCCACCGACACCACGGCCACCAGACTCCACGCGCCCCCCCCCCCCCCCCCCCCCCCCCCCCCCCCCCCCCCCCCCCCCCCCCCCCCCCCCCCCCCCCCCCCCCCCCCCCCCCCCCCACCCCCCCACCCCCCCCCCCCCCCCCCCCCCCCCCCCCACCCCCCCCCCCCCCCCCCCCCCCCCCCCCCCCCCCCCCCCCCCCCCCCCCCCCCCCCCCCCCCCCCCCCCCCCCCCCCCCCCCCCCCCCCCCCCCCCCCCCCACCCCCCCCCCCCCCACCCCCCCCCCCCCCCCCCCCCCCCCCCCCCCCCCCCCCCCCCCCCCCCCCCCCCCCCCCCCCCACCCCCCTCCCACCCACTGACACTGCCCATGCGGATACGTCTCCAACGTATCTATAATTTTTGATTGCTCCATGCTATATTATCTATTGTTTTGGACTATATTGGGCTTTATTTTCCACTTTTATATTATTTTTGGGACTAACCTATTAACCGGAGGCCCAGCCCAGAATTGCTATTTTTTTTGCCTATTTCAGTGTTTCGAAGAAACGGAATATCAAATGGAGTCCAAATGGAATTTTCTGTGCTTCGGGAACGTAATTTTCTCACCGAACGTGATCCAGGAGACTTGGACCCTACGCCAAGGCATTAGAGAAGCGGTCACGAGGGTGGGGGGCGCCCCCTACCTCGTGGGCCCCTCGGTGCTCCACCGACGTACTCCTTCCTCCGATATATACCTACGTACCCCCAAACGATCAGAACAGGAGCCAAAAACCTAATTCCACCGCCGCAACTTTCTGTATCCATGAGATCCCATCTTGGGGCCTGTTCCGGAGCTCCGCCGGAAGAGGGTCATCACGGAGGGATTCTACATCATCATAGCCTCTCCGATGAAGTGTGAGTAGTTTACCTTAGACCTTCGGGTCCATAGTTATTAGCTAGATGGCTTCTTCTCTCTTTTTGGATCTCAATGCAAAGTTCTCCCCCTCACTTGTGGAGATCTATTCGATGTAATCTTCTTTTTGCGGTGTGTTTGTTGAGACTGATGAATTGTGGGTTTATGATCAAGTCTATCTATGAATAATATTTGAATCTTGTCTGAATTCTTTTATGCATGATTGGTTATCTTTGCAAGTATCTTCGAATTATCCGTTGGTGTGGCCAACTAGATTGGTAGTTCTTGCCATGGGAGAAGTGCTTAGCTTTGGGTTCGATCTTGCGGTGTCCTTTCCTAGTGACAGAAGGGGTAGCAAGGCAGGTATTGCATCATTGCCATCGAGGATAACAAGATGGGGTTTATTTCATATTGCATGAATTTATCTCTCTACATCATGTCATCTTGCTTAAAGCGTTACTCTGTTTTTAACTTAATACTCTAGATGCATGTTGGATAGCGGTCGATGAGTGGAGTAATAGTAGTAGATGCAGAATTGTTCCGGTCTACTTGTCACGGACGTGATGCCTATATACATGATCATGCCTAGATATTCTCATAATTATGCTCAATTCTGTCAATTGCTTAACAGTAATTTGTTCACCCGCCGTAGAATACTTATGCTCTTGAGAGAAGCCACTAGTGAAACCTATGGACCCCGGGTCTATTCTCATCATACCAATCTCCATCACTTTAATCTTGCTTTGCTTTTTTTACTTTGTCTTTTACTTTTCACTTTGCATCTCTATACCAAAAATACCAAAAATATTATATCTATCAGATCTCACTCTTGTAAGTGACCGTGAAGGGATTGACAACCCCTAATCGCGTTGGTTGTGAGTAGCTATCGTTTTGTGCAGGTACGAGGGACTTGAGCGTGGCCTCCTACTGGATTGATACCTTGGTTCTCAAAAATTGAGGGAAATACTTATGCTACTCTGCTGCATCATCCTTTCCTCTACGGGGAAATCCAACGCAAGCTCAAGAGGTAGAACACCCCGACCCCCTGACCCCCTGACCCTGACGCCCCGACCCCAACACCACACCCCGACCCCGAAACAGCACCCCGATCCCGACACGGCACCCCAACACCGACACGACACCCCGACCCCCGACACCTCCCGAAAAGGTGCTCTTTGGCCTTCCAGAGGCCGACGGAGTCATATATTTGTGAATTATGAGTTAGGTCATATATTTTTCGATTTTGTTATGAAAAACATCATATATAATTGTGTTAATCGGGTAGATTTAAATGTGTAGTTGTTTCATCGCTGCGAGGTTTGGTGTTCGATGACCTCGCCGTGTGTTTGACGAGCTCCGCCCCTTCGTTCGTGGGTGAGCACAAATGACATGTCCTCCTCCCCCATTAATTATTTGCTCTGTTCCGGTGTTCGTGCCGATGAAACTTGATAGTTAGCTATATATGTGTCTTGAATCATCAGTATGCGTAACCAATATGTGTCTCCCGTTCGAAAGCGTTATAGTTATAAATATGCATGCATTTGCATATTTATAACCTTGATTCTATCGAATTGTCCAACGCTATGCATGGACAGCCCGAGTATGTGTAGATTGGGTTCATTTTCCCATATGCTTTGCTCCGGATTCGACGCATAAATTTCGTCAGTGCCTCCCCTGTTGTTCTCCGGGTACACATCCTCTCTGTTTATTGCAGAGACGTGTATTAGAAGAACAGCGGGGAGCTGCTGCCGAAATTTTGCGTCGGATCCGGAGCATAGCATGGGAAAATGAACCCAATCTACACATACTCGGGTGGGATTAGGACCTATCATTACCGATTAGAGTATAGGTTGCATGGACGTAATAAAATTGACAAAGTAGATCAATTGATGAATATATACACGGTGAATTATATATATTTGTTGTGTGTCCAGTAGCTCTGAAAGTCAAGATGAGTGATCGTGCATGGATGTATACCGGTCACACTGGTCAGAACAAATGGAGCGCTGAATGGTTCACAAAAACCAAGGGGTTTGTGGAAGCCGCATTTGCAAATGGCCAGAGGAAAACCTGGTGCCCCTGTTTCCGGTGCAGCAATTGAGAAAAGAGGACAGAGGCTGAAATGGGAAAACACCTGCAGAAGAGTGGTTTTACGCCCGATTATACGGTGTGGACATATCATGGTGAGTCTGCCCAACGTGACCGAGCTGAGGTGGATCGTCGTGGCACCGACGAGCATGGTACCGGGATGGAAAACATGGTGCAAGACTATGATGATGCTCGGGATTCGGACGAGGAGATGGACGAATCCGCAAAGGCCTTCAATGAAATGTTGGAGTATTCAAAACGTCCGCTCCACGAGCACACTGAGCTTTGTCAGTTGGATTCCATCTCACAAGTAATGGCTCTGAAGGCTCAGGTCAACTTGGGCAGAGAATGCTACGACGCAATGATGACAGTATTTGGACGCTTTCTACCCAAAGGCCATGTAATGCCTGCAAACCTGTACCAGTCGGACAAAATCCTCTGTGCACTGAAGATGCCCTATAATAATATACATGCCTGTGAGAAAGGATGTGCCTTATTTAGGCTTGACTATGCGGACTTGAACTATTGTCCCATTTGCAAGTCTTCCAGGTATGTTGTGGTAGACAACGGTATGGGTGAGAAGACACAGACCAAAATCCCCGTTAGTGTTCTTCGGTATATGCCAATCGTACCAAGACTTCAATGTCTTTTCATGGTCGAAGAGACGGGCAGACAGATGACATGGCACAAAATAGGCAAAAGAACCGAACTAGATGCAGAAGGGAATCTGATGATGGTACACACATCAGATGGTGTTGCGTGGAAAAAGTTTGATGAATTACATGCTGACAAAGCGGTAGATCCGAGGCATCCTCGAGTCGGCATCAGCACGGATGGGTTCAGTGTGTTTGGTATGACGGCAGCCCAATACAGTTGTTGGCCCGTATTTGTCTTTCCACTCAATCTCCCCCATGGACAGATTATGCAAAGAAAGAACATTTTCCTGACGTTGATAATTCTAGGGCCCAACTATCCGGGGAAAAATATGAATGTGTACATGCAGCTGCTTAAGGACGAATTGCAAGAAGCCTAGGATAATGGGTTCAAGACATACGACGCCTATAGCAAACGGAACTTCATAATGCGTGTCTGGTACATGTACTCGACGCATGACTTGCCGGCGTATGCGCTATTCGTTGGCTGGTGTGTGCATGAAAGGTTCCCGTGCCCCACATGCAAGGGAGCTCTTGAGATTCGTTGGCTTTAGGCCGGTCGCAAGTTTTCTTGCTTCGACATGCATAGACAGTTCCTGGATCCTCACTATAAGTTCAGGAAAGACAAGAAGAACTTCATCAGAGGTAGAGTTGTCAAAAACTCTGCACCACCTGTGGTGACAAGGCAACAGACCTTGGACCAGTTAAACGCTCTCTAGCTAGATCCAGAGCATCCAGGGTACTTCAAGGGGTATAATTCTAAGCACGCCTGGACTCACAAGACATGCTTATGGGATCAGCCTTACTTCAAAGACCTCCTTTTCCCACACAACATCGATGTGATGCACACTGAGAAGAATATCGCCGAGGCACTTTTTGGTACATTGTTCGACATAGATGGGAAGTCAAAGGATAATACTAAGGCTAGAGTCGATCTGGAGGCGCTATGTGATAGGCCGTTACAAAACATGAAAGAACTGAAAGAAAGCAGAACTGGACGAAGCCAAAGGAATGGTTCAATCTTGGAAGGCCAGCTATGAGGGAAATTATCTTGTGGGTGAAAATTCAGTTGATGTTCCCCGATGGGTATGCAGCGAATCTAAAGAGGGGAGCAAGTCTTGATAAATTGAAGATATTTGGTCTCAAGAGTCATGATTGGCACATATGGATTGAGCGGGTAATGCCGGTGATGTTGCGTGGCTTCATCCCTGAGGATGTATGGCTAGTACTGGAAGAACTCAGCTATTTCTTCCGTGTTCTTTGTGCGAAAGAACTATCGCCTGGCGTGCTAGAAGAAATGGAAGAGTTGGCGCCGAAGTTGATCTGCAAGTTAGAGAAGATCTTTTCACCGGGCTTCTTTAATCCAATGCAGCATTTGATTTTGCATCTCCCGACCGAGGCAAGATTTGGGGGGGGGGGCGGGCAAAATTGTTGGTGCTACCCAACTGAGAGGATATAGGGAAAAATGTAAAAATAAACGTAGAATTGAAGCATCGATGGCTGAGGCATTCATCACTGAGGAGGCGGAAAACTTCGTGACAGCACACTACGAAGCCAAAAATCGTCATTTGCATAATCCGAAGCCTCGGTACAATGCTGACGACCCTAAAAAGGGTGGATCCAACCTCAGCCTATTCAAAGGGAATCTCGCACCAGCCAGTGTTTCAAATCCAGTATCTTTGGATAACGAAGAATGGCGGACCATTTCGTTGTATATCTTCAACAACCTGATAGAAGTGCGGCCGTACATCGAGTAAGTTTTCGGTACATTGTTTCGCAACTTCTATTTCCTTTGAACTGCTCTTATTCCTGGATATTTCATACAGTCGATACGTCGCCATATTCTCGTATGGAGCAGTGATCCAAAAGGATTCCGTCGAAGAGTATGAGCTTCTCGCAAAGCAAGGAGGCGGCTATCCCAGTTGCATCTCTTGGTTCAAACAAACGGTAATTTCTATTAGACAATTTCATTTCATTCGCTAATTTGTGCGTAATGCAACAATCCTTTCCTATTAAACTTGTAGGCTAATTCAGAGTCTATGGACGCCGAATTGAGACAAGTCACTAATGGTTTTGACTATAAGGTCCGTTCATTTGACAAATATGACATCAACGGGTATCGCTTTCGTACCTATGGCAAAGAGCTATCTATGGCCGACCGAAAGTCTAAAAATTGTTGTGTATCCGCTATCGGCGAAGGAGGTACTGAGTATTATGGGAGAGTTGAAGCAATTTATGAAATTATATTCTATGGTGAAAACCCACCGAATGTTGTAGTCTTCAAATGTTATTGGTTTCAGCCGAAGGAGACTAGAAGGACTCATGAACATATAGGGCTAGTTGAAATCAACCAAAGCACCCATTTAGATGTTCCTGATGTCTATATTACGGCTCAACAGGCGACCCAAGTATTCTATATACCATGGGCCTGCCAAACTAATCCAAATTTGAAAGGTTGGGATGTCGTTTATGAAGTGCCGCCACGTGCTAGACTATCTCCCCCAAAGGAAGAGGATTATGAACCTCACATTAACCCAGACACATATGAAAGAGAATTCTTCCAAGAGACACGTCTTTCCAAAAAGCATTTCAAGAACCGCTATACTTCACCCCAAAACATTGAAGTAGACAGCGACAGTGAATCCGACATCACCCCAGAGGAGGAACAAGAAGAGCCGGAACAAGAAGAGGTTACTGCTATGGATGACCTGTCAATGCTTGACCGATTACGTCAAGGTGGCCTTCCACATGTTGATGCCACTGAACCCTATGAGCATGTCATTGATTATAGTGATGATGATGATTATGCATTTATTGATGATACTGATCGAGATTATTAGTAGTGTGAGGTATTCAATTTTTTTATGTTGTACTTGATGATGATACACTTAAGTGATATACATATTATTATTCATGTCGGTATTTTTTTTATGTTGTACTAATTCCGTTTACTCTTTGTCATGGCAGGTGTTGAAAGATGGTGGGCGCTGGTCAGGAGCGCTCTGAGGCCCCTTCTTCGTTGGCACGTGGTGTGAGGTCTTCCATTCCACCCGCACCTCTCCTAAATGATCCATTTTACCTACGTTAGCTTTAAAATGACCCATTTCACCTAGGTTAGCTCCAAAATGAGCCATCTTACCTAGGTTAGCTCCAAAATGACCCATCACACTAGGTTAGCTCTCAAATGATGCTTTTTACTAAGTTAGCTCATAAACTATCCGTTTCAACTAAGTTAGCTTATAAACGATCCATTTCACCTAAGTTAGCTCAAAAACAATCCATTTCACCTAAATTAGCTCTTAAATGATCGATTTCACCTAAGTTAGCTTATAAACGATCCATTTCAACTAACTTAGCTCATAAATGATCCATTTCACCTAAGTTAGCTGAAAAACGATCAATTTCACCTTAGTTAGCTCATAAACGATCCATTTCACCTTAGTTAGCTCATAAACGATCCATTTCACCTTAGTTAGCTCATAAACGATCCATTTCAACTAAGTTAGCTCATAAACGATCCATTTCACCTAAGTTAGCTCATAAAGGATACATTTCACCTTAGTTAGCTCATAAACGATCTATTTCACCTAAGTTAGCTCATAAACGATCCATTTCACCTTAGTTAGCTCATAACCGATCCATTTCAACTAAGTTAGCTCATAAATGATCCATTTCAACTAAGTTAGCTCATAAACGATACATTTCACCTAAGTTAGCTCATAAATGATCCATTTCACCTTAGTTAGCTCATAAACGACCCATTTCAACTTAGTTAGCTCATATATGATCCATTTCACCTAAGTTAGCTCATAAATGACATATACTTCTTGTTCTAGTCTTCTTGTTCTACTCTTCTTCTTGTTCTGTCTTCTTCTTCTAGTCTTCTTCTTCTAGTCACCTTTTTCTAACTTTCTTATTTGCCATTTTGCAGATTTCATTCACTTCACGGAAGCTAGCTTGCTATGATGGAGTGCTTGTTTTTTCTTTCATTCTCTTCAAGTATTCTTCTAGCTTGCTATGATGGAACTTGCTATCTTGATGAAACTTTGCATTGTAATATGTATGGATGTAACAATGTGTATGTGCAACTTGATGGAACTTGCTATGTATGAATGGTTGGAACTATATATATTTATGTACAATGAAACTTATGTGCTGGATATGTCATATGTTTGCTGTTAAATAGCCCTGTGAAATATATATATATATGTCATATATATTTGCTGTCAAAATTGTTGCATTAAAAAAAAACAAAAAAATGAGGCAAAGCAGGATCTTTGCCGTCAGCCACTGATGGCAAAGCCACCTTTGCCAACAGTCGCGGACGGCAAAGGCACCTTTGCCAACAGCCGCGGACGGCAAAGCAGCCACGCGGCGGCCACCTGTGCCTCCTGGGAACTGACCCATTTGGCCAGTTTGCCTACAGCGGCGGACGACAAAGGTTTTGCCTACAATGGCTAACGGCAAAGAGTAAACAACTTTGCCTACAGCCGCGGACGGCAAAGGCCTGCTGTGTAGTGACGTCCAGCTGATATCATTCGGCGGACGGCAAAGGCCGGACAAATTTTGCCGTCAGCGGCGGACGGCAAAGGCTGCCGTTAGCCACCTAACGGACTAACAGCGTAATTATTGTCGTCTGCTTTCTTTGCCGTTAGCTGCTGATGGCAAAGGCCCCTTTGCCGTCAGCCGCCGAAAGCAGACGACAAAGTAGCTCTGTGCCGATCCTTACTTTGCCGGAGCCTTTTGCCGTCCGCGGCAGACGGCAAAGACCTTTGCCGTCAGCCGTTCCTGCCTTTGCCGTCTGCCGTGGAAGATGGCAAAGTAGCTAATTCTTGTAGTGCACCCCCCTATCGTTGCAAAAGTGCTAAGTGATATTAAGAAGGAAGAACAAGAAAAAGAAGGAGAGGAAAAAGGAAAATAAGGAGAGGAAGAAGGAGAAGAAGAGGAGAGGAAGAAGAGGAGAAATAAATAAGCACTACTGGAATCTGGCAATTTGCCGTCCGCCACCTCTTTGCCGTCTGCCGGCTGACGGCAAAGAGCCTCTTTGTAGTCCGCTTGCACAAAGCGGACGACAAAGATAGTGCAGATGGCAAAAAGTCTATTTGTCGTCCGCTGATTCTTTGCCGTCAGCCAGCTGACGGCAAAGGGCCAGGTGGGCCCCATAGGGAACGACGTGGCTAAGTCAGGTTCTTAAACGGCCGCCCTCTTTGCCGTCCGCTGGCGGACGGCAAAGAAGGCCCACTTAACGGGCCGAGCCGTCTCCTCCCTCTCTCTCTCTCTCTCTCTCTCTCTCTCTCTCTCTCTCTCTCTCTCCCCCTCCCGTGCGACCGCCTCTCATCCCCCACCGCTCTGCCGCCGCCGCCCACCCGCCCCCCGGACCCAGCCCCCGCCGCCATCCCGCCCCCGCCGCGCCCGCCGCGCCCCGTTGCCCCACCGCACCCCGTCGCCGGAGTGGCCTGCGTCGGGTCGCCCCGGTGCCAGACCCCTCCCCGCGGCCCTGCGCTGCCCCGCCCCGCTGCCGCCCTCCTCCCCGGGGCCCCTGCGCCGCGCCGCCCCGCCCCACCGGCCGACCTCGCCCTCCACTGGCGATCCCCTGCATATTTGTTCTTGCCCCCTTTTTTATTTTACTTTTTTAGTTTCTTCTTGTTTAGTTTTAGTTTTAGTTTTCGTTTAGTTCAGTTTAGTTTTAGTTTATTTCAGTTTATTTTATTTTAGTTTTAGTTTTAGTTTAGAAGAAGAAGAGGAGTAGAAGGAGGAGGAGGAGGGAGGAAGAGGAGGAGGGAGAAGAATAAAGAAGAAAAAGAATAAGAAGAAGAAGAAGAAGAAGAAGAAGAAGAAAAAGAAGAGAAGAAGGAAAGGAAAAAAGAGGGCGCCCGGGGATGAGTGATACGTCTCCAACGTATCTATAATTTTTGATTGCTCCATGCTATATTATCTACTGTTTTGGACATTATTGCGCTTTATTATCCACTTTTATATTATTTTTGGGACTAACCTATTAAACGGAGGCTGATACGTCTCCAACGTATCTACTTTTCCAAACACTTTTGCCCTTGTTTTGGACTCTAACTTGCATGATTTGAATGAAAGTAACCCGGACTGACGCTGTTTTCAGTAGAATTACCATGGTGTTATTTATGTGTAGGAGCAAACGTTCTCGGAATGACCTGAAACTTCACGGAGGCACTTTTCAGAAAATAAGAAAAATACCTGCCAAAGATGAAGGGCAGGGGGCCTACCGTCTCTCCACGAGGGTGGGGGGCGCGCCCCCTACCTCATGGACCCCCTGTTGCCTCTTCGACTCCAACTCCAACTCTATATATTGTGTTTCGGGGAGAAAAAAATTAAGGAGAAGAAATCATCGTGTTTTACGATACAGAGCCGCCGCCAAGCCCTAAAACCTCTCAGGAGGGCTGATCTGGAGTCAGTTCGGGGCTTCGGAGAGGGGAATCCGTCGCCATCATCATCATCAACCATCCTCCATGACCAATTTCATGATGCTCACCGCCGTGCGTGAGTAATTCCATCGTAGGCTTACTGGACAGTGATGGGTTGGATGGGATCTATCATGTAATAGAGTTAGTTTTGTTAGGGTTTGATCCCTAGTGTCCACTATGTTATGAGATTGATGTTGCTATGACTTTGCTATGCTTAATGCTTGTCACTAGGGCCCGAGTGCCATGATTTTAGATCTAAACCTATTATGTTTTCATCAATATATGAGTGTTATTGATCCTATCTTGCAAGTCTATAGTCACCTATTATGTGTTATGATCCGTTAACCTTGAGGTGACAATAATCGGGATACTTACCGGTGATGACCGTAGTTTGAGGAGTTCATGTATTCACTATGTGTTAATTCTTTGTTCCGGTTCCCTATTAAAAGGAAGCCTTAATATCCCTTAGTTTTTGTAAGGACCCCGCTGCCACGGGAGGGTAGGACAAAAGATGTCATGCAAGTTCTTTTCCATAAGCACGTATGACTATATTCGGAATACATGTCTGCATTATATCAATGAACTGGAGCTAGTTCTGTGTCACCCTAGGTTATGACTGTTACATGATGAACCGCATCCAGCATAATTCTCCATCACCGATCCGTTGCCTACGAGCTTTCCATATATTGTTCTTCACTTATTTACTTTTCCGTTGCTATTGCTATCATCACTACAAAATACCAAAAACATTACTTTTACTACCTTTACCTTTTGCTACTGTTACCACTAATATCATATTACCTTGCTACTAAACACTTTGCTGCAGATATTAAGTTTCCAGGTGTGGTTGAATTGACAACTCAGCTGCTAATACTTGAGAGTATTCTTTGGCTCCCCTTGTATCGAATCAATAAATTTGGGTTGAATACTTTACCCTCGAAAACTGTTGCGATCCCCTATACTTGTGGGTTATCAGAGGCCCAGCCCAAAATTGCTATTTTTTTGCCTGTTTTAGGGTTTCGAAGAAAAGGAATATCAAACGAAGTCCAAACGGAATGAAACCTTCGGGAACGTGATTTTCAGGAAGATTATGATCCGGGAGACTTGGACCCTACTTCAAGAAAGAAAAGAGGAGTCCACGAGGTAGGGGGGCACGCCTGCCTACCCTAGGCGCGCCCTCCACCCTCGTGGGCCCCCTGTTGCTCCACCGCCGTACTCCTTCCTCCTATATATACCTATGTACCCCCAAACGATCAGATACGGAGCCAAAAACCTAATTCCACCGCCGCAACTTTCTGTATCCACGAGATACCATCTTGGGGTCTGTTCCGGAGCTCCGGCAGAGGGGGCATCGATCACGGAGGGCTTCTACATCAACACCATAGCCCCTCCGATTAAGTGTGAGTAGTTTACTTCAAACCTACGGGTCCATAGTTAGTAGCTTGATGGCTACTTCTCTCTTTTTGGATCTCAATACAATGATCTCCCCATCTCTTGTGGAGAACCATTCAATGTAATCTTCTTTTTGCGGTGTGTTTGTTGAGACCGATGAATTGTGGGTTTATGATCAAGTCTATCTATGAACAATATTTGAATCTTCTATGAATTCTTTTATGTATGATTGGTTATCTTTGCAAGTCTCTTTGAATTATCAGTTTTGATTGGCCTACTAGATTGATCTTTCTTGCAATGGGAGAAGTGCTTAGCTTTGGGTTCAATCTTGCGGTGTCCTTTCTCGGTGACAGTAAGGGCAGCAACGCACGTATTGTATTGTTGCCATCGAGGATAACAAGATGGGGTTTTCTTCATATTGCATGAGTCTATCCCTCTACATCATGTCATCTTGTTTAAGGTGTTACTCTGTTTCTAACTTAATGCTCTAGATGAATGCTGGATAACGGTCGATGAGTGGAGTAATAGTAGTAGATGCAGGCAGGAGTCGGTCTACTTTTCTCAGACGTGATGCCTATATACATGATCATACCTAGATATTGTCATAACTATGCTCAATTCTGTCAATTGCTCAATAGTAATTTGTTCACCCACCGTAGAATACTTATGATCTTGAGAGAAGCCACTAGTGAAACCTATGGCCCCCATGTCTATCTTTATCATTTTATTCGCCTACTACTTAGTTATTTCCTTTGCTATTTACTTTGCCTTTATTTTACTTTGCATCTTTATCATAAAAATACCAAAAATCTTATCTTATCATATCTATCAGATCTCATTCTCGTAAGTGGCCTCATAGGGATTGACAACCCCTATTTGCGTTGGTTGCGAGGATTTTTTTGTTTTGTGCAGGTATGAGGGACTCGCGCGTAGCCTCCTACTGGATTGATACCTTGGTTCTCAAAAACTGAGGGAAATACTTACGCTACTTTGCTGCATCATCCCTTCCTCTTCGGGGAAAATCAACACAGTGCTCAAGAGGTAGCAAGAAGGATTTCTGGCGCCGTTGCCGGGGAGGTATACGTAAAAGTCAACATACCAAGTACCCATCACATACCCTTATCTCCCGCATTACATTATTTGCCATTTGCCTCCCGTTTTCCTCTCCCCCACTTTACCCTTGCCATTTTATTCGCCCACTCTCTCTATCCTCCCTCTCTTCTCTATTTGCCTCTATTTGCCCGCTTGCTTTTTTTTGCTTGCGTGTTAGTTTGCTTGCTTGTCACGATGGCTCTACCTAAATTTGGTGACCTTCACCTAAAAAGATTAGAAGAGATCGAAGGCAATGTCAGGAGTTTCATGGTCTTCCAATTTGAACATAATAATTTCTTCAGAAACAAGCTTAAAGAACAGAAAAGTTTTATGAGTTTTATGAATAGAGAGCTTGATGACATGTCTAAAGAATTCGATGGTTTAAGATCCCAAATTTCTCATCTTGAGAAATTAACTGCTGAAATTTCGGATAGGCAGGCTACCTTAGTTAATAAGATGGCCGCTAAACCGGATTGCTATGAAAATAAAGATGAAGATCTAAAAGTTATTGATGTGTCTCCTACTAAATCTTTGTTTTGCAATATGAATCTTGATAATGATGGGACCGAATATGATCCACCTTTACCTAGAAGGCATTCCAAGAATTCGGAATTTGTTGATCTTGATGCTAAATTTGATAAAAGTGGGATTGAAGAAATTAAAACCCTAGATGTTGCTAAACCCACTATTATGGATTTCAAGGAATTTAATTATGAAAATTGCTCTTTGATTGATTGTATTTCCTTGTTGCAATCCGTGCTAAATTCTCCTCACGCTTATAGTCAAAATAAAGCGTTTACTAAACATATCGTTGATGCCTTGATGCAATCTTATGAAGAAAAACTTGAATTGGAAGTTTCTATCCCTAGAAAAATTTATGATGAGTGGGAACCAACTATTAAAATTAAAATTAAAGATCATGAATGCTATGATTTATGTGATTTGGTGCTAGTGTTTCCACGATTCCAAAAACTTTGTGTGATTTGTTAGGTTTCCGTAATTTTGATGATTGCTCTCTAAACTTGCACCTTGCGGATTCCACTATTAAGAAACCTATGGGAAGAATTAATGATGTTCTTATTTTTGCAAATAGGAACTATGTGCCCGTAGATTTTATTGTTCTTGACATAGATTGCAATCCTTCATGTCCTATTATTCTTGGTAGACCTTTCCTTAGAACGATTGGTGAAATTATTGATATGAAGGAAGGAAATATTAGATTCCAATTTTCATTAAGGAAAGTGTCGGTGTCAAAACCGGCGGATCTCGGGTAGGGGGTCCCGAACTGTGCGTCTAAGGCAGATGGTAACAGGAGGCAAGGGACACGTTGTTTTACCCAGGTTCAGACCCTCTTGATGGAGGTAAAACCCTACGTCCTGCTTGATTATTCTTGATGATATGAGTATTACAAGAGTTGATCTACCACGAGATCGGAGAGGCTAAACCCTAGAATCTAGCCTATGGTATGATTGTATGTTGTCCTACGGACTAAACCCTCCGGTTTATATAGACACCAGAGGGGGCTAGGGTTACACAAGGTCGGTTACAAAGGAGGAGATATACATATCCGTACAGCCTAGCTTGCCTTCCACGCCAAGTAGAGTCCCATCCGGACACGGGACGAAGTCTTCAATCTTGTATCTTCATAGTCCAATAGTCCGGCCAAAGGATATAGTCCGGTTGTCCGGAGACCCCCTAATCCAGGACTCCCTCAGTATCCCCTGAACCAGGCTTCAATGACGATGAGTCCGGCGTGCAGTATTGTCTTCGGCATTGCAAGGCGGGTTCTTCTCCAAATCTTGAATATCTGATAAGTAGTGTCCGGCCCCATAAATCTTGGACCTCTTGGCTTCTGTGCCCAATAAGGGCTCTCTTCCACGCGTCGAATGAATACGAGGAGCCAGGGCGCTTTTACATTCGCCCCCTAGCCAGATAAATAAATTTTCTATTAAAGGGATGGGGATTCTTAGATCCAATCCACATCATCCTCCCCCAGCGAGAATCCATCGGAGCGCGCTTCGGAAAAATCCAATCCACCATGGCCGACAACCGCAGCTCCTTTTCCCGCCCCCGTAGCCCTAAGCCCGGTGATTGGGAGAGGTGTTCAGTCCCACACTGTCGACTAGTCGAACTGCAGACTAAGGGATTTCTCCCTCCGGCGTATATGGTGCCCGTTCGAGTCGAGCATGCCACCTATAATGGTGGGGAGCAAGCGGAGAGCTTCCCCAACCCCTCTACGGGGAGCGGGTATGCCTTGTCCCCTATTTATTGAGGGGACTCGGATTTCCGATTCATCCGTTCCTCCACGGGCTCCTGGAGTTCTATGGCCTCCAATTGCATAATTTCACCCCTGCCTCTTACACATCGCCGGCTATGTTGCCCTCTGCGAGTTGTTCCTGGGTTGCGAGGCTCATTTCGAGCTGTGGAAAAGGTTATTTTGCCTCGTCCCTCACACACAGGAGGGGTTACTTTATCAAGTGGGCGGAGTCGAAATATGGCGCATCGCCGAAACCGGATACCTGTCTGGTACTCCGAAGAAGACGTCCGAAGACTGGCCTTCGGAATGGTTTTATATGGAGGACGTCCCCCTTCTGGACCCTGTTCGGCGGGGTCTTCCTGAGTTCAGCAACGCTCCTTTGAAGAAACGCCGAAGTTGGCGCCCACGGAGCCCCCAGGAGGAAGACAATGGGGAAGTCCTTTACCTGATGAACCGGATTAAACCGCTGGCTCAATCAGGATTGACAGTAATCGAGGTTATGTCAATATGTATAATGCGTGGAGTGCAACCACTTCAATATCAAGGGCACCCCTTGTGGTGTTTTAACGGGGAAGATGACGCCACCCGTTGCGGGCGTAAGGGTCCGAACAACGCTGCCGCTTTAGCAAAAATTCTGTCCGAATTGTTCAGAGGAGAGGAAGAGGAGTTCATCCGCATCAAGCCACGGGATGGATTCTCCATGTACAACCCGCCAAGCTGGGTGAGTTATATCTCCCTACTCCCATTCTTCCCGCATTCTTTGTCGTAGGTACTCACCTTGCCATTTTGCGGCAGGAACTGCGAAAAGCCATAAGGGAGGTCAGCAGCCCATCTCCACAGCCAGAGGACCCTGACCAGGCCCTCGGTCCCGGACTCGAAGAAGATCCAGACATATTCGTGGAGCTGATAGACCGGCAGTTCTATCAGTTAAGTTGTGATGACACCATGGTGGCCATTACGGCCGACTATCCCGGACTGCTTCCTGCGTTGCAAGTAAGAAAAACCAAAAATCCAAACTCTAAAAACTAGGATCCCCATTTAGACACTTCACCTACCATATGCATATGGTGTTTTTACAGGGAAGGCATTTAGGACGCCATGCCAAACCCGCAGCAACTCGCCAACAAGAGGCACAGAGGTATGGCAGAAACCCCGCTCCGTGGTTGTCGTCTTTCTTGAAATATAATGACATCCATGTTTCTTTAACAGAAAAAACGCTCGCCGGAATATGTCCGGTGAGGCTGCCGATCATGCTTCCACCAGTTGGGCTCCAGGGCCGGACATAGAGGTGGAAGCCGACATGGGGCGGATGCCGAATACTCCCCCTACAGAGGATGCGGATAGGCTATCCACTACAAATTCAGAAGTGGAGAGCGCCATGAATCATAGGCGTCACCGGGCCGTACTCCGCGACGCTTGCTTCTCACCAGAGGCATTTGATGCCTTCAATTCTGGAGAGGCGTATCTCCGTGCTGCTCAAAATGTTCTAGCCAGAGCCACGGACGAGTATGTAAAGGATGTACGGGTAAGCAAATCTGACGATTATATGTATCAGTAGCCCCTGAGACTTGAAACAGTTAGCAGAACTGATTTAAGGATCATCTTATTGTGCAGGTTCTTACAGAGAAGAATAGTCGACTGTCACAGGAGCTGGAGGAATGCAAGACCCAACTTCGGGCCGCTGTTGCCGCATTGAAGGAACCTAAAACGGCCCCTGCTGGTAACATTTCCTTCAAAGAATGACAGGTACCATATAGCGTGCGGCATAGCTGCAGATCTAATAATAGATATTGCAGATGAATCCGGAGAGAATCCGGAGGAGCAACATGCTGTTCGGCAGCTAAAGGCTGGCGAATGCGTGCTGACTAAGGTCAGGCAGGAGAAAAACAATCTCCAAGACGCCAATACCAAGCTGAGTGTGGAACTGAAAGATGTTCGAGCCTAGCTTGCGGACTCCGAGAAGGAGAATAAGCGGCTTCAACACGGCATTTCCAGTAAGTGCTTGAATGAATCCTTTTGGAGGAGTTCGGCGAAGAAGCCGGCTAACAACGTTATGTCTGTAGGTATGCTGATGGGTCGTCCCGCAGAGGAAATGCCCGGGTCAGCGGGTGATCTTCTATCCGAGCTCTCACAACTGCACGAACAAGTTCGGTAGGTGATGCAAGGTATTGCCCAGGCCTTGTGGCCATCCGTCTCCCTGCTAGAAGGCGTTGCAGAGCTTACGGAGAAGCTCAAGGGAGCACGGTGGTGCTTCCGATTATGGAAGATATCAGCCTGCCGTCAAGGTGCCAGGGAAGCCTAGGCCATGGTGAAGACGCGGTATACCAAGGCTGACCCAAATCACATGGCCGAGGTCGGACCTGTGGGGCCCGACGGGAAAGATATCCCCGTTAGCTTAGTTTATGGGCAAGTAGAATTACCCGCAAAGTATTCCCAACAGGATTGTAGGCTAGACTGCTTGTTGGATGGTGTAGAAGAGGAATTTAGTCATTCTGCATGACTATGTAATGAAAGTGACATGTATAATGCCTTCTAGCCGGATTGTAGATCATTTGTCATGGCCGACCTTTTCGCTTCAACCTCGGGAACCGATAGTCCAGAGTGTATCCGAATACCCGCTCAGTTATATAAGATCCGGGGTATGCGTGGAGACCAGGCGTAGAGGTCATTAGTGCTTGAACAGACAAGTGCCCAACTAGTTATGTTATATTACATGGGTAGTAAGAAACATCTTCCAGGGAGAATAGTTCCGTTAAGGCTTCCTTTCCTTGGGTACGCATGCCCTAAAATGCATGTCCGGACTGCGATGGGAAACGCAGGAAAAAACATCTGGGGGCACATATGGAAAATAAATAAAAATCATCTTTTGTTCACCAACCGAATATTCCCTTAAGAACGCTAGCTTTCGGCTTCACCCAGTCCGAGGTACACATCCATCTGACCCGGCCATAACAATCGCAGAGGTGCTCCCCTTATACCCTAGCCGAATTAACGGGAACGTAGGACATAAATACAAGAGCCAGGCAACCCAGCTTGGCCAAAACTTAAGTCATATCGATGCATATAATGGCGAAAAAAGGTACATGCGGAAGTATAACACATGTGCGGGGCATGAGGCCCGGATAAATAATTAAGCTTCTGTGAAAGAAGCCCCCAGGTATGATGAGCGCGGCTAGCGCATCTATAATGTGCAAGCGAGGCACAGGTTGGCCCTTGAAGGCCTAGAGGAAGAATAAAAGAAAGAGAGAAAGAAAAATAAGACAGATAATGTACATGCAAAAAATGGACAGAGGAAGGAGATGAACATAGAGTCCGACGCTAGGCCTAGAATCTACGGAGCCTGGCCGCATTCAATGGTTTCGGCTCGAGTCAATTATTCGACGCATCCCGCAGACGGTACGCTCCACCGGTCAGAACTTGATCAATAATGAAGGACCTTCCCATTTGGGCTCAAGCTTGTTCTTTTTCTTATCCGTCAGGCGTAGAACTAGTTCGCCAACGTTATAAGTTTTGGCCCGTACTTCTCTGCTTTGGTATCTATGAGCCTGTTGCTGATAAAATGCGGAACGGGCTTTTGCCACGTCGCGCTCCTCCTCCAGGGTGTCCAGACTGTCCTGCCGATCGAGCTCAGCTTCTCTTTCTTCGTACATGCGTACTTGAGGTGAGTCATGAATTATGTCACAGGGCAAGACTACCTCTGCGCCGTACACCATAAAGAAGGGTGTATATTCGGTACTACGATTCGGCGTGGTCCGCAGCCCCCAGAGTACGGAGTCGAGCTTCTCTACCCAGTGCGTGTTAGACTCTGTTAAGGACCGCACTAATCTGGGTTTAATGCCGCTCATTATAAGACCGTTTGCTCGCTCAACTTGGCCATTGGTTTGTGGGTGATAGACTGAAGCATAATCGAGCTTGATGCCCATTTTGCTGCACCAGAGTTTTACATAATCGGCCGTGAAGTTCGTGCCGTTGTCAGTGATGATGCTGTGAGGGACGCCATAACGGTGTACAACCCCGGATATGAAGTCTATCACCGGTCCAGATTCGGCCGTTTTAACAGGTTTGGCTTCTATCCATTTGGTGAATTTATCCACCATGACTAGTAAGTATTTTTTCTTGTGGGTTCCCCCTTTAAGGGGTCCAACCATGTCAAGCCCCCAGACCGCGAAGGGCCATGTAATGGGGATTGTTTGGAGGGCGGTGGGTGGCATGTGGCTTTGATTTGCAAAAAGCTGGCAACCGGCGCAGCGTTGGACCAAGTCCTGTGCACCTGCCCGGGCCGTCGGCCAATAGAATCCTGTACGGAAGGCCTTGCTTACAAGAGCCCGGGCTGCGGCGTGGTGGCCGCCGAGTCCGGCATGAATTTCTGCCAAAAGCTTTCGCCCTTCCTCTTCGGAGATGCACATTTGAAGGACTCCGGTAGTGCTTTTCTTATACAACTCTCCTTCGTGGACCCTGTAGGCTTTAGATCACCGCACTATGCAGCGTGCCTCATTTTGGTCCTCGGGAAGTTCCTGCGTAGTTAGGTAGGCCAGGAATGGTTCTGTCCACAGGGCGATGACGACCATTATTACATGGGCTGAAGATGTTATTTCGGTGGCAGAGCCTCCGATTATGTCATAGTGTTCGGTGTCGGGCATTTTGGCCGGGTCCGGACTATTGTTACCGGTGTCCCCTTCCCATACCACCGATTGCTTAAAAAGCCTCTCCAAAAAGATGTTGGGGGGGACCGCGTCGCGTTTTGCGCCAATGCAGGCGAGGATATCCGCCGCCTGATTATTCTCCCGAGCCACATGGTGAAATTCGAGCCCCTCGAACCGAGCTGACATCTTTAGGACGGTGTTTCGATAGGCCGCCATCTTCGGATCCTTGGTGTCAAAGTCTCCATTTATTTGGGATATTGCGAGGTTCGAATCCCCACACACCTACAGGCGTTGAATGCCCATGGAGACTGCCATCGGAAGACCATGCAAGAGGGCTTCCTATTCGGCTGCGTTGTTGGAGTCTATATACAATATCTGTAATACGTACTGAACGGTATCTCCGTTGGGGACGTCAGGACGACGCCAGCCCCCAGACTGGCCAGCATTTTTGAGCTGTCGAAATGCATGATCCAATTGGAGTATGCGCCGTACTCTTTAGGGAGTTCGGCTTCCGTCCATTCGGCGACAAAGTCGGCCAATACTTGCGATTTAATGGATCGCCGAGGTTTGTATGTTATGTCGAACGGGAGGAGCTCAATGGCCCATTTGGCAATCCGGCCTGTAGCGTCGCGGTTGTTTATAATATCATTGAGTGGCACTTCCGAGGCTAATCTAATTGAACACTCTTGAAAGTAGTGTCACAGCTTCCGGGATGCCATGAATACCGCATAGGCTATCTTTTGATAATGTGGGTACCGTGATTTGCATGGAGTGAGGACAGTGGATACATAGTACACCGGCTTTTGAAGAGGGAATTTATGTCCGTCAGCTTCTCGTTCGACGACGAGCACTGCGCTTACAACTTGATGAGTTGCCGCAATGTACAACAGCATTGGTTCGCCGATGTTTGGCGCGGCCAGGATTGGGTTGGTTGCTAGTATGGCTTTTATTTCTTCCAATCCGGCTGTGGCAGCGTCCGTCCACTCGAAGTGTTCGGTGCGCCGAAGGAGGCGATAAAGGGGCAATGCCTTTTCTCCTAAGCGGGAGATAAAGCGGCTTAAAGCCGCCACACATCCAGTTAGTTTCTGGATTTGTTTGAGGTCCGTTGGGGTAGCCAACTGTGACAGAGATCGGATTTTGGCCGGATTAGCTTCAATTCCTCTACTGGGGACAATGAAGCCCAGGAGCTTTCCGGCTGGTACGCCAAAAACGCATTTTTCCGGATTGAGTTTGATGTCGTATGTTCAGAGGTTGTCGAATGTGAGCCTCAAGTCGTCTATTAGAGAGTCGACGTGTTTGGTTTTAATGAACACATCATCTATGTATGCCTCAACTGTTTTGCCGATCTGTTTCTCCAGACATGTCTGGATCATGCGCTGATATGTTGCGCCGGCATTTTTGAGCCCAAAAGGCATTGTGTTAAAACAGAAGGGGCCGTATGGTGTGATACATGCCGTTGCGGCTTGGTCGGACTCCGCCATCTTAATTTGGTGGTAGCCGGAATATGTGTCGAGGTAACACAATGACTCGTCTCCTGTGGTAGCATCGATAATTTGATCAATGCGGGGGAGGGGGAAGGGATCCTTTGGGCAAGCCTTTTTGAGGTCCTTGAAATCGACACATAGGCGCCATGATTTGTCCTTATTTGGTACCATCACCAGGTTTGCTAGCTAGTCCGGGTGTTTTATTTCTCTAATGAATCCGGCCTCCAATAACTTGGCTAGTTCCTCTCCCATAGCCTGTCTCTTAGGTTCAGAGAAACGCCAAAGAGCCTGCTTGACCGGCTTGAATCCTTTTAGGATATTAAGGCTGTGCTCGGCCAGCTTGCATGGGATTCCTGGCATGTCTGAGGGGTGCCAGGCGAATATGTCCCAATTCTCGCGCAGGAACTCTCGTAGTGCGGCGTCCACGGCGGGGTTTAACTGTGCCCCGATGGAGGCTATTTTTGTAGGGTCCGTTGGGTGGATTTGGAATTTGACTATTTCATCCGCTGGTTTGAAAGAGGTGGACTTGGATCTCTTGTCAAGTATCACGTCGTCCCTGTCCACTGTGGAGCGCAGCGCAGTTAATTCCTCGGCCGCAAAGGCTTCGGATAATGCCTCAAGGGCCAATGCGGCTGTTTTGTTTTCGGCGCGGAGTGCTGTGTCCGGATCACTAGAGAGAGTGATGATTCCGTTGGCCTCGGGCATTTTGAGCTTCATGTACCCGTAATGGGGTACGGCTTGGAAGATCGTGAACGCCTCCCGCCCTAAAAGGGCGTGGTATCCGCTTCTGAACGGGTCCACTTGGAATGTAATTTCTTCGGACCTATAGTTCTCCGGCGTGCCGAATACCACATCTAGTGTGATTTTCCCAGCACATCATGCTTCCCGACTGGGGATGATTCCTCTGAAAGTTGTGCTGTTTCGCTCAATGCGGTTCCAGTCTATTTCCATTTTTTGAAGAGTTTCCTCGTAGATGAGGTTTAATCCACTGCCGCCATCCATGAGCACTTTGGTGAGTCGAAAGCCGTCCACGATTGGACTGAGGACCAGTGCCACTGGTGCTCGGGCTGTTTGGAATTTAGGTTCGTCGCTGGCATTGAAGGTAATAGCCGTGTCGCTCCATGGATTTATTGCTGCTACGTGGCAGATTTCGGCAATGCTGCGGAGTGTTCGCTTGCACCTATTATTTGATGTGAAGGTCTCAAAGACTGTTAATACCGTATTGTTATCAATGGGATGGCGCTCTGTGGCATCTGGGATGAGAAGGTCTTCGCCGCTTTTGGCCACCTGCCAGAGTATCCAACATGCTCTAAGGCTATGTGTTGGTATGGTATCCGTTGTACTATGAATTTTGCAGGGTACGTTGAGCCATCCCTCCAATACGGTTCCACGCCCTGTAGAGGGTTTTTGCTTCTTTGTAATTAGCTTGGGTGTCTTATGATAGTGCACCCTTTTTCCTTGGACTGGGTGTATATATGGAGCCGGATTATCCCAAAATTTTGTTTCGGTTTTCCAGGCACTTTCCATTTAGTACTTTCGTACTATGGACGCCAAGTCGGCGAAGCGTGATATGTCATGGCGACTTATGGCGTTAAGGATTCCCTTGTCCGTGCAGTTATTGCAAAAAAGTGAGACCGCGTCTTCCTCGCGGCAGTCCTTAACCTTGTTCATCACAAGGAGGAATCTGGCCCAATAATGATGTACTGTTTCATGGGGCTCTTGCCTGATGTGGGTTATGTCTGGGTGGGTGGGTGTTTTTGACTCCGAACCCCTACCCAATCTGAGGCCCAGGGGCCGAGGAGTTTCCAATCTTGGAAGTTCGGATTCTGGGGTGTTGCCCGATGAGTCTGGCCCGCTACCTGACTCTAGGTTCAGGGTTTGGGTGATGTCTTCCCGTAAACGGGTATCCAGCTCGGAGAGCTCAGGAATCCGGACATAGTTAGTCCTCAAGACAGAGGAAGAATCGCCGCATTGTTCCTCCACCACCGCAACATGATGGGTGACCGATGGAGAGTAAATCTCCCTTTGATCGGGTTTAAGCCCAATCCGATCATAGTCCGTAGCGACTCCCAAGGCAGCAATGCGATCCAAGAGCTCTTTTAGGGAAGAGAGCTCCATTGGATCCATCTGCTCGGCGAATTCCGAGGGAGGCTGTTTTCGATGACCCGAGAAGTCATCGTCGGTGCAGCAGCCGAACAGGCGTTCATGACAAAACTGCCTAGCCGGAGAGTTTGGCCGACAGCCAGGGCTCCCCTGGCGGTAATGTTGTTTTTAACAGTGAGATGAGGCATCCTTCCTTACGGCGACGTCATAGAGGAACTCTCAATGAAAGCACCAATGTCGGTGTCAAAACCGGCGGATCTCGAGTAGGGGGTCCCGAACAGTGCGTCTAAGGCGGATGGTAACAGGAGGCAAGGGACACGATGTTTTACCTAGGTTCAAGCCCTCTTGATGGAGGTAAGACCCTACGTCCTGCTTGATTTATTCTTGATGATATGAGTATTACAAGAGTTGATCTACCACGAGATCGGAGAGGCTAAACCCTAGAAGATAGCCTATGATATGATTGTATGTTGTCCCAAGGACTAAACCCTCTGGTTTATATAGACACCGGAGGGGGCTAGGGTTACACAAGGTCGGTTACAAAGGAGGAGATATACATATCTGTACTGCCTAGCTTGCCTTCCACGCCAAGTAGAGTCCCATCCGGACACGGGAATAAGTCTTCAATCTTGTATCTTCATAGTCCAACAGTCCGGCCAAAGGATATAGTCCGGCTGTCCGGAGACCCCCTAATCCAGGACTCCCTCAGAAAGGCATGGAACACTTTCCTAGAAAGAAAATTAAATTACCTTATGAATCTATTATGAGAGCCACTTATGGATTGCCTACCAAAGATGGCAATACCTAGATCTATTCTTGCTTGTTATGCCTAGCTAGGGGCGTTAAAACGATAGCGCTTGTTGGGAGGCAACCCAATTTTATTTTTATTCCTTGCTTTTTGCTCCTGTTTAGTAATAAATAATTTTTCTAGCCTCTGTTTTGGTTGTGTTTTTTGTGTTTAATTAGTGTTTGTGCCAAGTAAAACCATTGGGAAGACTTGGGGAAAGTCTTGTTGAACTTGCTGTAAAAACATAAACTTTAGCGCTCATGAGAACTGCTGTCATTTTAATTTGGAAAGTGATATTTAGTTAATTCTTTTTTCAGATTATTAATAGATAAATGCCTCACGTCCAGAATTTTTTTTTTATTTTTTGGGGTCCCAGATCTTGTGCTAGCTGCATATTACTACAGACAGTTCTGTTTTTGACAGATTCTGTTTTTCGTGTGTTGTTTGCTTATTTTGATGAATCTACGGCTAGTAAAATAGTTTATAAACCATAGATAAGTTGGAATACAGTAGGTATAACACCAATATAAATAAATAATGAGTTCATTACAGTACCTTGAAGTGGTCTTTAATTTTCATTCGCTAACGGAGCTCACGAGATTTTCTACTTTAAGTTTTGTGTTGTGAAGTTTTCAAGTTTTGGGTAAAGATTTGATGGATTATGGAACAAGGAGTGGCAAGAGCCTAAGCTTGGGGATGACCATGGAACCCCCAAGGTAATCTAAGGAGACCTAAAAGACAAAGCTTGGGGATGCCCCGGAAGGCATCCCCTCTTTTGTCTACTTCTATCGGTAACTTTACTTGGAGCTATATTTTTATTCGCCACATGATATGTGTTTTGCTTGGAGCGTCTTGTATGATTTGAGTATTTTCTTGCTAGTTTACCACAATCATCCTTGCTGTGCACACCTTTTGAGAGAGCCATACATGATTTGGAATTTGTTAGAATATTCTATGTGCTTCGCTTATATCTTTTGAGTTATATAATTTTGCTCTAGTACTTCACTTATATATTTTAGAGCACGGTGGTGGATTTGTTTTATAGAAACCATTGATCTCTCATGCTTCACATAGATTATTTTGAGAGTCAAAAATAGCATGGTAATTTGCTTAAAATCCTAATATGCTAGGTATACGAGATTAAGAATAAAACTTTCTTATGAGTGTGTTGAATACTATGATAAGTTTGATACTTGATAATTGTTTTGAGATATGGAGATGGTGATATTAAAGTCATGCTAGTTGAGTAGTTGTGAATTTGAGAAATACTTGTGTTGAAGTTTGTGATTCCCGTAGCATGCACGTATGGTGAACCGTTATGTGATGAAATCGGAGCATGATTTATTTTTTGATTGTCTTCCTTATGAGTGGCGGTCGGTGACGAGCGATGGTCTTTTCCTACCAATCTATCCCCCTAGGAGCATGCGCGTAATACTTTGCTTTGATAACTTGTAGATTTTTGCAATAAGTATATGAGTTCTTTATGACTAATGTTGAGTCCATGGATTATACGCACTCTCACCCTTCCACCTTTGCTAGCCTCTCTAATACCGCGCACCTTTCGCCGGTATCATACACCCACCATATACCTTCCTCAAAACAGCCACCATACCTACCTATTATGGCATTTCCATAGCCATTCCGAGATATATTGCCATGCAACTTTCCACTGTTCCATTAATTATGACACACTCCATCATTGTCATATTGCTTAGCATGATCATGTAGTTGACATCGTATTTGTGGCAAAGCCACCATTCATTATTCTTTCATACATGTCACTCATGCATCATTGCATATCCCGGTACACTGCCGGAGGCATTCATATAGAGTCATATTTTGTTCTAGGCATCGAGTTGTAATTTTTGAGTTGTAAGAAAAATAGAAGTGTGATGATCATCATTATTAAAGCATTGTCCCAGTGAGGAAAGGATGATGGAGACTATGATTCCCCCACAAGTCGGGATGAGACTCCGGACGAAAAAAAGGAGAAAGAAAAGAGGCCATAAAAAAAGAGAAAAGGCCCAAATAAAAAATGAGAGAAAAAGAGAGAATGGACAATGTTACTATCCTTTTACCACACTTGTGCTTCAAAGTAGCACCATGATCTTCATAGTAGAGAGTCTCTCATGTTATCACTTTCATATACTAGTGGGAATCTTTCATTATAGAACTTGGCTTGTATATTCCAATGACGGGCTTCCTCAAAATTGCCCTAGGTCTTCATGAGCAAGCAAGTTGGATGCACACCCACTTAGTTTCTTTTTGAGCTTTCATATACTTATATCTCTAGTGCATCCGTTGCTTGGCAATCCCTACTCACTCACATTGATATCTATTGATGGGCATCTCCATAGCCTGTTGATACGCCTAGTTGATGTGAGACTATCTTCCCTTTTTTTGTCTTCTCCACAGCCACCACTCTATTCCACCTATAGTGCTATATCCATGGCTCACGCTCATGTATTGCGTGAAGATTGAAAAAGTTTTGAGAATGTCAAAAGTATGAAACAATTGCTTGGCTTGTCATCGGGGTTGTGCATGATTTAAATATTTTGTGTGGTGAAGATAGAGCATAGCCAGACTATATGATTTTGTAGGGATAACTTTCTTTAGCCATGTTGTTTTGAGAAGACATAATTACTTTGTTAGTATGCTTGAAGTATTATTATTTTTATATCAATATGAACTTTTGTCTTGAATCTTTCGAATCTGAATATTCATACCACAATTAAGAACAATTACATTAAAATTATGCCAAGTAGCACTCCACATCAAAAATTCTGTTTTCATCATTTACCTACTCGAGGACGAGCAGGAATTCAGCTTGGGGATGCTTGATACGTCTCCAACGTATCTATAATTTTTGATTGCTCCATGCTATATTATCTACTGTTCTGGACATTATTGGGCTTTATTATCCACTTTTATATTATTTTTGGGACTAACCTATTAACCGGAGGCCCAGCCCAGAATTGCTGTTTTTTGCCTGTTTTAGGGTTTCGAAGAAAAGGAATATCAAACGGAGTCCAAACGGAATCAAACCTTCGGGAACGTGATTTTCAGGAAGATTATGATCCGGGAGACTTGGACCCTACGTCATGAAAGAAAAGAGGAGGCCACGAGGTAGGAGGGTGCACCTGCCTACCCTAGGCGTTCCCTCCACCCTCGTGGGCCCCCTGTTGCTCCACTGACGTACTCCTTCTTCTTATATATACCTACGTACTCCCAAACGATCAGATACGTAGCCAAAAACCTAATTCCACCGCCGCAACTTTCTGTATCCACGAGATCCCATCTTGGGGCCTGTTCCGGAGCTCCGTCGGAGGGGGCATCAATCACTGAGGGCTTCTACATCAACACCATAGCCCCTCCGATGAAGTGTGAGTAGTTTACTTTAGACCTATGGGTCCATAGTTAGTAGCTTTATGGCTTCTTCTCTCTTTTTGGATCTCAATACAATGTTCTCCCCCGCTCTTGTGGAGAACCATTTGATGTAATCTTATTTTTGCAGTGTGTTTGTTGAGACCGATGAATTGTGGGTTCATGATCAAGTCTATTTTTGAACAATATTTGAATCTTCTTTGAACTCTTTTATGTATGATTGGTTATCTTTGCAAGTCTCTTCGAATTATCAGTTTGGTTTGGCCTACTAGATTGATCTTTCTTGCAATGGGAGAAGTGCTTAGCTTTGGGTTCAATCTTGCGGTGTCCTTTCCCGGTGACAGTAAGGGCAGGAAGGCACGTATTGTACTGTTGCCATCGAGGATAACAAGATGGGGTTTTCTTCATATTGCATGAGTCTATCCCTCTACATCATGTCATCTTGCTTAAGGTGTTACTCTGTTTCTAACTTAATACTCTAGATACATGCTGGATAGCGGTCGATGAGTGGAGTAATAGTAGTAGATGCAGGCAGGAGTCGGTCTACTTGTCTCAGACATGATGCCTATATACATGATCATACCTAGATATTCTCATAACTATGCTCAATTCTGTCAATTGCTCAACAGTAATTTGTTCACCCACCGTAGAATACTTATGCTCTTGAGAGAAGCCACTAGTGAAACCTATGGCCCCCGGGTCTATCTTTATCATATTAATCGCCTACTACTTAGTTATTTCCTTTGCTATTTACTTTGCCTTTATTTCACTTTGCATCTTTATCATAAAAATACCAAAAATATTGTCTTATCATATCTATCAGATCTCACTCGCGTAAGTGGCCTTATAGGGATTGACAACCCCTGTTTGCGTTGGTTGCGAGGATTTATTTGTTTTGTGCAGGTACGAGGGACTCGCGCGTAGCCTCCTACTGGATTGATACCTTTGTTCTCAAAAACTGAGGGAAATACTTACACTACTTTGCTGCATCATCCCTTCCTCTCCGGGGAAAACCAACGCAGTGCTCAAGAGGTAGCAACGAGCGGATTAGGGGTTCCTCGGTGTCGATGGAACTCCAAATAGCAAGTATCGTCAGTGCGAGATACATGTGGCCGTCGGTGTCGTATACTACATCCATGTCCCACAAGTGACGCCGATGTCCCGCGTCCCAAAGCAACTGTTCTCGGCATCGATGGTGGTCGAACACCATTGCGAATTTTCCTGGCAGCCTCTGCGATGATGATTAAAAGGCAAGTGTTGAGACTTGAAACACCCAAACTAACTCAAGTCGGTTTGGTTGTTTGAAATTTCAAAACTTGGCTTTAATCCTCATCGCAGAGGCTACCAGACAAATTCGCCAAGGTGTTCGACCGTCATCAGCCACCGAAACTATTGTTGTGGGACGCTGGGCGCCAGCTTCACTTGTGGGATGTGGATCTAGTGTTCAACGCCGAGCGCCACATGTATCTCGCACCGATGATAATTCCTATTTAGGGTTCCAGTGATGCCAAGGACCACCTAACCCGCTCATCCTGTTGTAAAACATTAGTTGGGTCGACGGAAGAAACAAAATTGCTATGTTATTCATCTTTCGATTTAAATGTGCAGTTATTTTGTCACTACAAGGGTCTGGTGTTCGACGAGCTCTGCCCCTGCGTTCGTTGGTGAGCACAAATGACATCTCCTCCTCCCCCTTCATTTGCTCTGTTCTGATCTTCGTGCCGATGAAACTTGCTAGCCATAGGTGTCAATCATCAGTATGCGTAACCACTATGTGTATCCCGTTCAAAAGGGTTACATCTATAAATATGCATGCATTTGCATATTTATAATCATGATTCTTTTGAATTGTCCAACATTATCCATGGACAACCCGAGTATGTGTAGATTGGGTTCGTTTTCCCATATGCTCTGCTCCGGATCCGATGCAGAATTTCGTCAGTGCCTCCCTGTTGTTCTTCGGGTACACATCCTCTTTTCTTATTGCCGAGACGTGTATCTGGAGAACAGCAGGGAGGTGCTGCCGAAATTTTGTGTCGGATCCGGAGCAGAGCATGGGAAAACGAACCCAATCTACACATACTCAGGTGGGATTAGGACCTATCTTTACCTATTAGTGTGTAGGTTGCATGGACGTAATAAAACTGACAAATTCCATTAACTGATGGATATGCATTGTCTGCTTAATTATGTATATATTTCTTGTGTGTCTAGTAGGAAGTCAATATGAGTGATTGTGCATGGATGTACACCGGTTACACTAGTCAGAAATTTTGGACCGAGGAATGGTTAACATTGACCTATGTATATATGGATATGTTGGACTTTGTTGACCTATGTTGTTGGGTTTGATGAAATATGTTGTTGGACATGCTGTTGGATATGTTGGATATGTATGCATGTATATCTATATTTGAAACCATGTCTAATTAATGGGATTTAAATAAAAACAGGGGATGTATAGCCTCTTTGCCATCTGCTAGCAGACGGCAAAGAGATATGCCGTCTGCTAGCAGACGACAAAGAGGACACGTGGTAGTCACATGTGCAAACTGGGAACACTGGCTGCCTATTTGGTCATTTTGCCGTCCGCTGGCAGACGGCAAAGTGACTAGCTATGCCATCCGCCGGCAGACGGCAAAGATTCAAACTTCTATGCCGTTTGTTGGCGGACGGCATATCTGGACACGTGGCAGCTTCCCAGTGCTGCCTAGTTGGGTTCTTTGCTGTCAATCAGTGGATGGCATATCTGGACACGTGGCAGCTTCCCAGTGCTACCTAGCTGGGTTCTTTGCCGTATGTCAGCGGACGGCAAAGAGCGTCGTTAACCCCCTAACGGTCCTCACGCCACCGCACTGTCGTCCGCTGTCTTTGCCGTCTGCTGGCCTCGGGTGGCGGACGACGTAATCCTTTGCCATCCGTTTCTAAGAAGCGGACGACAAAGAAGGCCTTTGCCGGCACGTGTTCATCTGGACATTTCACCTCTGCTGGCGGACGGCAAAGAGGTTTTCCGTCCGTGATATATGCCTTTGTCGTTCGCCATGGCGGACGGCAAAGAAGCTGATTCCAGTAGTGAGGAAGAGAAAAAAGAAGAAAAAGAAGAGGAGGAGAAGAAATGAATAGAGGATGTTGGTAGCAGAATATACAGCCGGTCTATTCTGATAATATTGTCAGACTAGCTATTTTGATAACACTTCAGCACTGCATGCTCAACGGAAGCGAATTGCATCTTCTTTACGTTGCGCATTGCAATGCTACACGGTAGAACTGCTTCATTTTCTGGTGGTCCGCCAGCGTATTCTGTGTGGAATCGGGTGTTGCGGGATGATTTAATTTGTTTATGGATGTCAGTTAACCTTTATTATTTGTAGTTTATAGGAAAACGACTAAAATCTTGGTAAATCGACGGATTTGGCGGATGAGCTTTCTCTGTTCATCCGTGTTCGCTTCAGATGCGATTTTTGTGTGCTCGCATGTTGTTTTTTAGTAGGAATTGTTTGATTTTGTTCGTTTTAATCGGTCCGTTCACTCTATAATTTGTTTATTTTTAGGAGTTTGTTTTCAATTCCTGTTATTTTGATTCCGCGGGCGGGAGAGCTTCATCCGCTCCTCTGTTCTTGACGATTTTTTGGATTTTTGCGCGTCCATGCGTGTTTGAATATTGTAATTAGTGTTGCTATAGGTTTGAATTCATTGTATTGCGGGTATCATTGTAATTTTGTAATTGCAATTTTTAAACGAGAGCTGATGCTGTTCGTCCAGTTGCCGTGTCTTCCATGTAATTTTTTGCGGGAGTATTTTTTTTTGTTTGTTTAGTGGTTGGACAATTTCTAGGCATACGTTGTTTCGGGAGTATTTTTCGATAGTCTACCACATGTGTGCAGTTCTACTATTTTTAAATTTATTTGTTGTAGTTGTGGCATATGTTGTTGTGCACTACATTTTCGTTAGTAGTGTACTTCGGTTTAGCTACTTTACAGTGGTTATTGCAGTTTATGAGATTTATGTTTTCTTAAACTGAATTCTGTGTTCTACAGGACTTCATAATATGCACTTCCGTACTGCAATTGCAGTGTGGTTAATGTTTCTACCGTTGTATTAGAATGGATGGTCCATTTTATGCTTGTGTTAGCTGAACAGTTATTATAAGAATTATTTTGAAGTGCATACTATGAGAATTGTTTTCGAACATCGTATGTTAACTGCAAAGTTTCGACCATTTGCATTTCCTTGTTGCCGTTCAAAAGGACTGCTTTTTTATTATTAGGACCACACTATGTGCTTGATAGAACTACATTACTACCAACAACAACTTGTCTAAAAAGGATGATAAAATGATGCAGTTGAGGTTGCATACTTTAAAATAGGCATCATACAAAGTGTCTGATGGACATAATTTTAAAAGCATACAACATAATCAAAGCATTAGAAATATTGTTTGCTTCATACTAGACAGCCTAGAGTGCAAATATTGTAAACTTGAGGGAGTCTTCTGCTTTGTAGAAAAACACCATGGCCACTTCTCCGACGTCAAAGCCATTCTGGGAGACAAAATCTTTCCAACCAGTAGTTATGTTGATGCAGTCTTCAGAGTCGATGTGGTAGTCAGCTTGCATGTCTTCATATCCATTCTTGTGTTGTGTCTCCAAAGTAACCTTCCCTGAACTCGGAGCATGAAATTTTATTGTGGATGGCAGTTTCTGCATATTGGAATGGGTGTTAAAAGAATTTTATAAGTAAACAGCGAATGTTTTTCTTTTATACTTAGGATGATGTGTTTATGTTGACTTAAATAGTTACACATATATGACTGCTATTTTCTAAAGTAGTTGCAATGTATGAAGAAACTTATATACGGAATTGACCTCTAGTTTTACTAGGATATATATTATACTGCAACATGCTTGTACTGCAAGGTCAGTTACAGTGTACTTCGCCAGCATGTCAACAGAACTGCATCGCTGATCTACTGATCCTTTTTTTGTCGATACCTGGTGTGGTACTGAAGGAAAATAGGTGGAAGCATCTATTCTTAATAGCTAACAAATCTGAACAACAATACAAATTATGTTTTGTATTTTTGTTGATACTACTGAACAAATTGATTGAACTATATATTCAGATGTGGATTTGCAGGCTAGATTATGTCCAGAATTGTGAGGGGAAAAACATACCCAACTTTCCTGCCGATCTAAGGTTGTGAGGCAATGAAGAAATGGCGGCCGAAACCCCCTGTTGGGTATCATCAGGCACCCGAGCATGCTACGCCACTCGGAGTTGGTGAGCTCCAGACCTTCTGCGTACACTCATGTGTCCGCCACGGGCGCCATCTTTGCCAAACACCCGCACTTACAGTCCATGGCTGGTTCAGTGGAATTGTAGCAAAGAGCTGGGGATGGGATGAACCCTAGATCTATGATTTGAAGAAAAAAGAGTAATGGGGGGGGGGAGGAGTTGTGTTAGTCTGGAGCACGAATGGATACGTTTTTATGCAACCAATTGAGAAATGGAAGTAATAAATGTTTGTGGTTGGTGTTAGGTGGTGGATTGGTTCTGATTCAGTGTCGTCCAATGCATTTGAGTAGCAAAAGGACTGCTTACCTGGAAATAGCGAACTGCATTTGTCATATCAAGTCAAACTACGGAACGCGTGGTTGGGCCTGCGTCTTGTGTATGGTATGTGGGGTTTTCTTTTTAAAAAAAATCAGTGGCCTTTCTTTTGTGTGTTGGGCCTGTGTTTATGGAGTGAAGCGCATTGGGCCCAAGATGGCCTGTGAGCACGACTGGTTCCCGGTGCGCTGTGTGCAGCCTAATGTTTAGTCCCACCTCACCCACGGAAGGCGCGCCCGACCTGTTTATAAGCGCTGATGAGGCAGCTGTATCGAACTCCTCTGGTTACTTATTTGAGCGCTTATACACGGCGCTCGCTGCTCTATGCTCTCTGACCTGTGGGCCCATGTGCACCCGGCCCTATGCATCATGGCTCAGAACGACTCGCCTGCTATTGGCGCAGACCTACTACGAGACTGGCTGGGGCCGGCTGCACCTGGGTGGTCAATTTTTTTCAGTGTTCTGTACTTCCTGTGCAAGCATTCCGTACTACATGTACATTTCTCATTTTTTTGCTTTAATGTTTTTGCTCTTTTGTAATCTTTTTTTCTAGTGTAGGGGAGTGCACTGCTTAGTAAACATACCTGTACTTCATTTGATTATGTTCCTGTACTGCACGTTCATATATTTCTGCACTACATTTTTTCAATGTAGAGGCGTGCACTGCTTTGTAAACCATGCGTGCACTGCACTGATCAGCGTTCCGTACTGCATGTGCACGCAGTCCGTATTACATGCACAGTTCTCATTTTTTGTTTTCGTGTTTTCGCTCTTATGTAATTTTTTTTCCAATGTGGGGGAGTGCACTGCTTAGTTAAGCATTCTTGTACTGCATTGATTTCGTTTACGTGCTGCACGTTCATATTTTTCGGCACTACATATGCAGATTGCATTTTTCTTTTTGTGTTTTTTCTCTTATCTATTTGTTTTTCCAAATTTAGGAGCGTGCACTGCTTTGTTGGGTATGTGTAAACTTTATTTTGACAAAGTCTGTACCGCATTGGTACACAACTTGCACTGCATGCGTCCTATTTGCACACTGCTCGAATCTAAAGATACATGGGCAAACAACAGAAAAAAAATTGTCACAGGCATTCTGTAAGACAAGTTCATCACGAGCAAACTAATTTCAACAGAAAGAAATCTAACATAATCAAAGTTCACATCATTATAAGCGATTCTGCATGGCAAGCAAACTAAGTTCAGCAAAAACAAATGATCACAAGAAAACTAATGATACATAAGCAAACAACATAAAGCAAATTTGATGATAATTCTAAAACGACGGTGGCATTGGTGGCTCTTTGGCCGGCACCATCTTCTTCTTCACCAGTCAGCATCTCCCCATCCCCCTAGCTGGTCCTGGCGCGCTTCTTGGGGTGCTCCTCCTTCTCCAGCTTTGCACAGCGAAGCCTGTCCTGGGTGAGGGTGATGTGGTTCCATATCTCGTACGCTGCGTAGGCGTCCTTTGCTGCGTACTCGATGTGCCTCATGGACAGAGGCAGGGTGGCCCAGCGCTTGTGCTCATCGTCGGTGATCTTCTTCTTCATGTTGTTGTAGCAGTTGTCGATGAGCATGCCGGAGACGTCTCCAAGGGAGTCCAACTCATTGGTTGCCTCGGGCACCCTCCACTCCTTCTAGATGTCGACGAAGTTGGCGACCTCTAGATTGACGCGATCTAGCCTTTTTTGTCGCCGTCGATGGAGAAGCCTGCAAATGTGTACCTGGGGTCGGTGAGGAAGTTGTCGAACACGGTGCACCTTTCAGCGGCACTCAGTTGGAAGAGCAGCACCGGGTGTTTCTTGCTGATGGAGAGTTGGCAGAGAGCGGGTTTCTACGTCGCTTCAGACTCGTTGTTGTACTCGAGATCAATGCCGACGATCTTGTGGCGCTGGAGGCTGAGGTGGCGCTCGTACTGCGCGAGGGTGATCGCCACCTGCTTCTTATCGTTGGTGTGGATGACGTGCAACTTGGTGTTGCCGTGGGCCTCCACATCCTTGTACTCGTCGGCGAACGCCATCGCCGGTAGTGGGGCTTGGTGTTTTTGCATGGAGATGGATGTGACGGAGCGATTTGGTGGCAGCGCGATGGGTACTTGTGTTGTTTGTGGATGAGATGGCCTATGGCAGGGGTCTGAATTTAAGGGGAGGCGCGGTGTGGGATGGCCGCAGCGGATGAACTGCACAATCTCGGCGACGATGCGGTTTGTGCAGATCGTGGGTTGGTGTTGCGTCTGTGATCGTGGGCTTGTGACGATGGAACCGCTCTGATTGGGTGATTGTATGCGAACGTAGTGTTTTTTTATCAGTAGATTTTTTTAACCACCACTTTTCTGTGCGAACGGGCATTTTAGTGACGTTTATATGTATCATGCGTGATAACGAAACTGCATTGGTTGTAGTACCGTACTGCATCATGTGCAATGGAGAACTGCATGTTGTCTACACATGCGTACTTCATTGTGTGCAATAGAGTACAATGTATTCCGCAATTTTTACGACTTTTTCGCTGTGTTCTATACCGTGTATTTATTCACAATGTAGGTAATCCGGAACTGGATTGCTAAACCGTACTGCTTTGTGTAACGAAACGCACTGCACTTTTCTAGTGTTGCGTACTGCATCTGTTTTTTGCTTGTACTTACTGTATTCCCTGGTACGGGAGGGGTAGGGGGGTTGCCCCCCCCATTTTTTTGTATGACACTTATTTGAATGTAGACTTTTTCTTTTCGAATGCGTTTTCTTAACATGTGTGTTGTTTTTTATTTTAACTTTTTTCTACAAACTGCGTTTATTTTATTTTTGTTTTACCGACTAAACTTCATTGTTCTTCATAGAGAACTGCATCATGTGCGTTTTGATGTGGTCTTTCTTATTTTAGCCGGGCCGTTTTTGGGTCGGCCCGTTTTATGTTACTTTTTGCCACACGCGAGCCTCCTGCATGTCCGTTGCAGGCGATCCCACCGCTGATAAGGAGAGAGACCGAGAACAATCCCCTCTCCTCTCTTGCAGTTCCTCCCTCGAGCAAAACCGCCGTCGCCCGCAGCAACCACCGTCGCCCGAGGAACCGCCGCCCTCAAGAGGTTCTTATTGCTGCATTCCGCGTCGTCGTCCGCTCCGCGAGCCCTTGCCGCTGCGCTCCCAAAGCCCTTTCGTGTCCGTTTCTGTCGGCGCACTCTCCCCCTTCCCCGCCGCCGGCGCCGCACCATTTTTGTGGTACGTTCCTCTTGTTCCCGGTCTTGATCGTCCTCTCGTCTTGTTTTTTGTTATTCTCGTAGTTGTTGTTGCTGTTTTTTCTTGTGTAATTTTTCTGTAGGCAGCCGATTTTATCTTGATTTTGTAGTCGATACTTGTGTGTAGCAAGGTGGATCTAGGGTTTCGTGAGATTTTTCAACGATTTTGTTGCTTATGTCTGTCACTTCGTCATTGTGCTACAGGCAAACGCCATGTCTTCGCCGAGCAGAGTGGGAGGAGTTCAGGGTATGTGGAGTGCTTATTTTAGGCTTTTGTTTATTTTTGTTTGATGTGTATCTAGTTTCCTAAGTCATCCTGCATATTTGGTTTATGCTCTGTTAGTTGTCAGCGTTCGTTTGCATTATTTTTGTCATGTGATGTTTTGTAATTTCTGTTTCTGGTTCTTTTTGAATGAAGTAGGTGATTGTGGTTCTCATAATGATACACCAATTCGCTCTCGTTGTCCTGGTGGTAAGGATCATGGTGTGGAGGGAGGACATCAATTGAATTCGCCGATTGAAACTTCTCCCATAAGTGTGGCCCCTCCTTCTGGTATGTGATTGCTTTGTTTATTTTTGTGTATGCTGGTTAATTCGATATTGTACAAATTGGTGTTGCCTTGCTGTATATAGTCTGGCATTCTTGTTGGGAAGAAACATGAAGTTAATGTATGCAACAATGTATTTATTTTGTATATGTGAACTCCACTATATTTATGCGTGAACAACATTGTTGTTTTATTCAAGTTTTTTGTGCAATGCATTATTTTTTATTTTTAGCTTATGGTTGGAGCACTGCATTTTATATGTCTAAGTGTACTGCATTTGTTCTTTTTGTGCACTTTTTAACGACCATAGTCAAACTTCATTTTTGACGCAGTGTCTGTTTTCCATGCCGGGGTGCATGGGTTTGAGGATGTTACTCAATTGATTGACCATTATTTTGCAGAGGGTAATGTTGGTGTGAGCTTTGCTACGTCTTGAGCTTGCGTTGGTTTTCCCCGAAGAGGAAGGGATGATGCAGCAGAGTAGCGTAAGTATTTCCCTCAGTTTTTGAGAACCAAGGTATCAATCCAGTAGGAGCCCACACTCAAGTCCCTCGTACCTGCACAAAGCGATAGCTACTCGCAACCAACGTGATTAGGGGTTGTCAAGCCCTTCACGGTCACTTACGAGAGTGAGATATGATAGATAGAATATTTTGGTATTTTTGATATAAAGATGCAAAGTAAAATCAAAGTAAATAGAAAACAATATAAAAGTGATGGAGATTGATATGATGAGAATAGACCCGGGGGCCATAGGCTTCACTAGTGGCTTCTCTCAAGAGCATAAGTATTCTACGGTGGGTGAACAAATTACTGTTGAGCAATTGATAGAATGGTGCATAATTATGAGAATATCTAGGCATGATCATGTATATAGGCTTCACGTCCGTGACAAGTAGATCGAAACGATTCTGCATCTACTACTATTACTCCACTCATCGACCGCTATCCAGTATGCATCTAGAGTATTAAGTTAAAAACAGAGTAACGCTTTAAGCAAGATGATATGATGTAGAGAGATAAATTCATGCAATATGAAATAAACCCCATCTTGTTATCCTCAATGGCAACAATACAATACGTGCCTTGCTGCCCCTTGCCACAAATACTATGTCAACTACATGATCATGCTAAGCAATATGACAATGATGGATGTGTCATGACGAACTAGGTGGTGGAAAGTTGCATGGCAATATATCTTGGAATGGCTATGGAAATGCCATAATAGGTAGGTATGGTGGCTGTTTTGAGGAAGGTATATGGTAGGTGTATGATACCGGCGAAAGTTGCGCGGTATTAGAGAGGCTAGCAAGGGTGGAAGGGTGGGAGTGCGTATAATCCATGGACTCAACCTTAGTCATAAAGAACTCATATACTTATTGCAAAAATTTAGAAGTTATCAAAGCAAAGTATTACGCGCATGCTCCTAGGGGGATAGATTGTTAGGAAAATACCATCGCTCGTCCCCGACCGCCACTCATAAGGAAGACAATCAATAAATAAATCATGCTCCGACTTCATCACATAACGGTTCACCATACGTGCATGCTACGGGAATCACAAACTTCAACACAAGTATTCTTTAAATTCACAAGTACTCAACTAGCATGACTTTAGTATTATCACCTCCATATCTCAAAACAATTATCATGTTTCAATCTTTTCTTAATATTCACCACACTCAAAAGAAAGTTTCACAAATCTAGAATACCAAGCATATTATTATTAGGAAAATTACCATGCTATTAAGAGACTCTCAAATTAATTTAAGTGAAGCATGAGAGATCAATAGTTTCTTTAAAACAAATCCACCACCGTTCTCTAAAAGATCTAAGTGAAGCACATAGAGCAAAATTATCTAGCTCAAAGGATATAAGTGAAGCACATAGAGCAAAATTATCTGGCTCAAAAGATATAAGTGAAGCACATAGAGTATTCTATCAAATTTTAATTCATGTGTGGCTCTCTAAAAAGGTGTGTACAGCAAGGATGATTGTGGTATAATAGCAAACAAAGACACAAATAATACAAGACACTCCAAGCAAAACACATATCATGTTGGTGAATAAAAATATAGCTCCAAGTAAATTACCGATGGAAGTGGACGAAAAGAGGGGATGCCTTCCGGGGCATCCCCAAGCTTTAACTTTTTGGTGTCCTTAGATTATCTTGTGGGTGCCATGGGAATCCCCAATCTTAGTCTCTTGCCACTCCTTGTTCCATGATCCATCAAAAGAATTCACCCAAAACTTGAAAACTTCACAAAACAAAACTCAAAATAGAAAGCTCGTGAGCTCCGTTAGCGAAATAAAACAAAAGTCCACTTCAAGGTACTGTAATGAACTCATTCTCTATTTATATTGGTGTTAAACCTACTGTATTCCAACTTCTCTATGGATTATAAACTACTTTACTAGCCATAGATTCATCAAAATAAGCAAACAACACACGAAAAACAGAATCTGTCAAAAACAGAACAGTCTGTAGTAATCTGTAGCTAGCGCAAGATCTGGAACCTCAAAAATTCTAAAATAAATTGCTGGACGTGAGGAATTTATCTATTAATCATCTGAAAAAAGAATTAACTCAATAGAACTCTTCACATAAAAATGGCAGCAGTTCTCGTGAGCGCTAAAGTTTCTGTTTTTTTACAGCAAGTTCAACAAGACTTTCCCTAAGTCTTCCCAACGGTTCTACTTGGCACAAACACTAATTAAACACAAAAAACACAACCAAAACAGAGGCTAAATAATTTATTTATTACTAAACAGGAGCAAATAGCAAGGAATAAAAATAAAATTGGGTTGCCTACCAACAAGCGCTATCGTTTAACGCCCCTAGCTAGGCATAACAGGCAAGGATAGATCTAGGTATTGCCATAGTAATAAGATAGATTGGTGAAACTCATTTCATATTATCTACGTTCGGCAGCAAGTTTTCTTTGAGGCAAGCAAAAGTAATCAAAAGTACTAAATTTAACGGGACAAAAGTCCCCAAGATCAACCTTGGGAGGTATAGGTTCCTCCTTTGGTCCTTCATAATGCACAACCAATTCATCATTATAAGCATTCTTTTGACAGAATTTTGTTAGCCTATATTCAAGAGAATATCCTAGTTCATTATTTCTAATAGCCAAATCATCATTAAGTTCAGAAATTCTATCAACTAAAACATTGGTAGGAACCCTTCTTCTAAGATTTTCATTATAAGCAACATAATCTAGAGATTGGAAACGCATGATTTCTTCTTGATCAAAGAGGATAGCCTCTATGGGAGGACAGCAGGCGTCCACCCTATAATGCGGAAATATTTCTTTGGCTTCTCTTATTATGAATCTAAACTCATGAGCCAAAAAGATAGTAGCGGCACGCTTAACAGAAGAATGCTCAATATTAGAAAATTCCAGAAAAATCCTTTGTATGGAAGGATGCATGTGCATGAATTGTCTTTCAAGTTCAACTATAAGCATAGCAATAGCGTCCGCAAGACTACTAGTTCTGTGAAGGATAGAACTACCCTTAGAAGGTAAAGTATCGGCACAAGTAAAGAAATCTTGAATAACTCCTTTTCCAATAATATTACCACTACCAACACGGAATTTTTTTGTATGAAAGATGGTAGGTTCTTTAGTGGGAGCATCAGAATTGTCCATGATATTGTCATCGCCCATATTGGCGATAACTTCCCCAGTTTCAGACATAACGACAAGCAAGCAAACTAGCACACGAGAAAACAAAGAGCAAGCGGACAAAAGAGGCAAACAGAGAGGGAGGATAGAGAGAGAGAGGGCGAATAAAATGGCAAGGGTGAAATGGGGGGAGAGGAAAACGAGAGGCAAATGGCAAATAATGTAATGAGAGAGATAGGGATTGTGATGGGAACTTGGTATATTGACTTTTTGCGTAGACTCCCCGGCAACGGCGCCAGAAATCCTTCTTGCTACGTCTTGAGCTTGTGTTGGTTTTCCCCGAAGAGGAAGGGATGATGCAGCAGAGTAGCGTAAGTATTTCCCTCAATTTTTGAGAACCAAGGTATCAATCCAGTAGGAGCCCACGCTCAAGTCCCTCGTACCTGCACAAAGTGAGATCTGATAGATAGAATATTTTTGGTATTTTTGATATAAAGATGCAAAGTAAAAAGTAAAAGCAAAGTAAATAGAAAAACAATATAAAAGTGATGGAGATTGATATGATGAGAATAGACCCGGGGGCCATAGGCTTCACTAGTCGCTTCTCTCAAGAGCATAAGTATTCTACGGTGGGTGAACAAATTACTGTTGAGCAATTGATAGAATTGTGCATAATTATGAGAATATCTAGGCATGATCATGTATATAGTCATCACGTCCATGACAAGTAGATCGAAACGATTCTGCATCTACTACTATTACTCCACTCATCGACCGCTATCTAGAATGCATCTAGAGTATTAAGTTAAAAACGGAGTACGCTTTAAGCAAGATGACATGATGTAGAGAGATAAATTCACGCAATATGAAATAAACCCCATCTTGTTATCCTCGATGGCAACAATACAATACGTGCCTTGCTGCCCCTTCTGTCACTGGGTAAGGACACCGCAAGATTGAACCCAAAGCTAAGCACTTCTCCCATGGCAAGAACTACCAATCTAGTTGGCCAAACCAAATGGATAATTCGAAGAGACTTGCAAAGATAACCAATCATGCATAAAAGAATTCAGATAAGATTCAAATATTATTCATAGATAGACTTGATCATAAACCCACAATTCATCGGTCTCAACAAACACACCGCAAAAAGAAGATTACATCGAGTAGATCTACACAAGAGAGGGGGAGAACTTTGTATTGAGATTCAAAGAGAGAGAAGAAGACATCTAGATACTAACTATGGACCCGAAGGTCTGAGGTAAACTACTCACACTTCATTGGAGATGCTATGATGATGTAGAAGCCCTCCTTGATGACGGCCCTCTTCCGGCGGAGCTCCGGAACAGGCCCCAAGATGGGATCTCATGGATACAGAAAGTTGCGGCGATGGAATTAGGTTTTTGGCTCCTGTTCTGATCATTTGGGGTACGTGTGTATATATAGGACGAAGGTGTACGTCAGTGGAGCATCGTGGGGCCCACAAGGTAGGGGGCGCGCCCTAGGGGGGGTGCCCCCCACCCTCGTGACCACCTCTTTGATCCCTTGCAGTAGGGTCCAAGTCTCCTGGATCACGTTCGGTGAGAAAATCACGTTTCCGAAGATTTTATTCCGTTTGATATTCTGTTTATCCGAAACACTGAAATAGGCAAAAAACAACAATTCTGGGCTGGGCCTCCAGTTAATAGGTTAGTCCCAAAAATAATATAAAAGTGGAAAATAAAGCCCAATATAGTCCAAAATAGTAGATAATATAGCATGGAGCAATCAAAAAATATAGATACGTTGGAGATGTATCAAGCTTTGACCAGAGGCGACCCGTTTTGTCTGAGACACAGTCGCAGTCTGTTGATGGTACAGAAGAAGTTACACATGATTGGATGGTCTCAGAACAGCTTCATGAATATGATTTGAAGCAAAGGAAGAAGAAGTTGAGGTTTGAAAGTGACTCAAAAGAGTTTGCGGAGAAAGAGAAGCAGAGGAGAGCTGCAGATGGTGCCAAGGGTGCCAAATTTGCCAAGGTGAAGAAGCCTTCTTTGCAGAAGAAGAGGCTGAGTACTGTTGCTGAGGAAGGTGGTACACCTCGGCGGAGTCCACGTGTTGCTGGCATGAACAAGAATCTTAGCAAGAGAACTACTGAAGCTGGTGGAAAGGATGATCCTCAGTGCAAGCGACTACATGTCACTGGAGGTCCCAAATCTGATGATGATGACTTTGTGCTTGCTGATTTTGTGAGGGATGTTCATAGTGGTAGACGCAAAGACTGTGGTTCATCTAAGAGTCTACCCAAGCGTGCCCATGACGATGTCGATGAAGATGTTTGTGGTGACTCTGGCGAGGAGGTGGATGTTGTTCCAAAGGTTTGTTGAAGTGGACTGCATTTGTTTTCTTCATTGTTATTCTATCTGTGTTTTTCTGTCTCTTTTTTTATAGCTAGTCTTCTAATGTGGATTGCATTTCCCTTTACACAGAGGAAGAAGTCTAGTAAGAGCAATGCAGCTGAAGATGATGCTGAGGTAGATGATTCTCGATTTAACAAGACCGTACATTTGTCGCTTCCCACTGTTTGCAAGGCTGCTGCCTTGTTGAAAGAGGCACACTGTAGTCGTGTTCGGGATGCTGGATTTGGTGTTGTCTCTGAACTCACAGTAAAGAAAAATGTGTCGCACATTCTTATGTGCTATCTGATGGGAGTGATTGACCCTGCCACCATGATAATGGACTTTGGGAATGACATGGTTCTTCGAATCAATCGTGATGCAGTTCATCACATTTTTGATTTACCCATGGGATGTCACACTACACCCATGCATGCTGCCAGTGGCCATGATGACTCGTTGAGTGCCCTCAAGGATGAGCTTGGCTTTGACCGTTCAAAAAGTATAGGTATCAAGGACTTGCTTGAGAAGTTGAAGGTGTTGGTGGAGGAAGATGATGATGTGACTGTTGACCTTGCTGTGAAGGTGTTCTTCCTGATACTCTACCAGAATTTGCTGTGCCCCGGGCCTGCAGGTCATTTGGGTAGAGTTGCTGCAATGATAGAGAACATGGATTATGCGGCTATGACTCAGATGGGCTTTTGCCAGCTTGTTGTTGATGAGTTGCAGGCAGCTGTGGTAAGGTGGCCAACAGAAGGCAGCAAGCAGAATTGTGCAGATGGTTGTGCCATTGTCCCCCTGATTATGTATCTTGACTGCTTGAAGCTTCGCAAATTTTCACTCATGCACACATTGACGCCACGTGCGTCATACCTGACGACCAAGGACCTGATGAAGTTATACGATGAGGATGTGCTTGTGAAGGGAAAGATTTATTTGGGAACTTACAAATTTGGGAAGCTGCCGGTTAGTGCATCCGAGTTTTGAATATCAGTTTTTTTAAAGGTGCAGCCATTATAAATCTGAACTTTTATAGTACTCACATGTGTATTTCTGCTTGCTTCTTGTCTTTTTTTAGTGGAAGGCGTCAGGTGATATTGTGTACAACCATCCTGTTACAGTTGAATGCGGCAGCTCTGATGCAAGACCTAGCACTCATGCTAGGTTTTATGAGCCTATATGTAGCCAGCTTCCTGCCTGTGATGATGAGGTGCCGCGTACTCGTGGTTTCATGGCTCGACAGATGTTTGATAATAGAAGCTCTTCTAAACAGACATTTGTTGGCGGCAAAAAACACGAGGAGATTGATGAGCTTCTTCTGAAGGTTTTAAAGTTGACTGAAGATTTGCCAACCTCCGGTGAGAGGTTGAGGACAGTTGGTGGTTTTTTCCCTGTTGGCCATGGCCCACGAGATGAAGATATTGTTGCTGCTCACAATTTTGATTGTGGCGTGATTGAAGGCCTGAAGATTGCAGTGACGAATGTTCGGTCTTCATATGCTCAATTGAGACATTCACAAGAGGAAAAATGCGGTCGATACGAGAAGGATGCTGGGCATATTTTGGATGAAATGAACCCTCAGGACGCTGGTGTTGGCGCTGATAATGTATGTTCTAGGTTTTTTGTGGTTTTGAACCTCTTTTGTGTACTATGTGGAATGCTCCTCACTTTTCATGTTTTTTGTGATAGGCTGGAGTGGAATCTTCTGGTGTCCATGGAACTAGGGACGATGGAATTGGTTAGGTACAGGTACTTTTGCTATGTTTGTTCTGCCATGCGTCCCTCTTCTTAAACTTGCACTTGTTGCTTTCCATTTTATTGTATTTTTTTGTGTACTTCGCGGTTGTAAAATGTGTATTGCTTGTGCATATTTGAATTTTTTTTCTTTTTTGGTCGTTACCAACTTATATTTCATTTTTGGTTTGTTCTATGCCTGTAGACTGGTGATGCTGCTTGTGATGTGCACAAAGAGACCTACGATGGCTCTAGGAAGGATGTGGTCTTGGCTGATGCATCGTCCCCTCCGGATGTTGTAGCTGATAAGGTATAGTTGTTTTACTTGTTCTGTTAGTGTGTTGTAATCTAATTTTTTGTTTGTTGTTGTCGTAAACTTTAGGTATTGCAGTTATGTTCACTCGTATGCATTTTCATTTACATATTTTAGCTGCAATAATTTTACATGTGTGAGCTTCAGTGTTTGACTGAAGTGAACTGCATTCCTTATTTTTGCATGCGTGTTCATAATGTTTTACATAAGTGAGCTTCAGTATTTAACATAACTGAACTGCGTCGTTTGACAAAGTGAACTGCAGTTCTTTTTTACGTATATGTGGGTTGAAGTTGTAGTTGTTTTGATACACATGGGTTGCAGTTGTTGTTGTGTTAATTATCCCCACGCTCATTTTTGTGTTATTGTGTGTTTTTTAATCTTTCAACAACCTGGAGAAGAAAATGTGGAAGTTCACGTTGATCTGAATCAGGGCGGTTGTGCTGTTGATGGTGGTGGCAGTGTTGGTGCTTCTGCATCGGTAGCTGTCGACTGTCCAGACGCTTCTGTAGCTCAAGAATACCATGATGCTCTTTCCCCCAGTCGGCATGAAGACTCTGATTTTGTCATTGAAAAGCCGCTGGAGAACGCCGTCCCTGCTGTTAGTGTTGTTGCTTCCCCTGTTTGTCTGGCGGCCAACGATGTTCCTGAAGTATCGAGAATTGAGCCTCATGTAGCTGAAGTATCTAAGGACGTTGCGGTTGACCATACTGTTGTAAATCCAGAGAATGCTGATGTTGCTGCAGAAGGGAAGTCCAGTGAGGTTGTGGTGGATTCGTCGCAATCTGTCCAAGAAAATCTTTTGGGGAGCTCTGAAGAACAACAGCATGAAGACTCTGACACTGAAGGCAAGAGTTTTGTTTCGAACAGTGTAGTTGAAGTTTTTCTCATTTCAATTTTTGTTTAATTACTATGGTATCTGTATTAGATGTTTAATGATAAGTGAAAATTGATCTTTTGTTTATGATTTTCAAAATAGCTAGCAGAATTTCCTTATCTTAATATTTGAACTTCATTATTTTGGATAAGTGAACTTCATCTTTTTATTACAGATGACGAACTTCTTGTTGTGACACCGTCGAACATTGATTCAACTCTTCTGAAAGATACAATGAGTTATACGCTGCTGTTATGAGGGTTCGGAAGGACAAGAAGAAGAAGTATGGTTTTTCAGAAATTGTTTTGTTCATATGTATTTTCTAAATTTGGTTTTTAGCCCTTTTTCTTTGTTGTTATTTTTTTAGTATCTTATGTTTTCAGTTTTTCATGAAAAATTCAGGGACATGATTGCTTTTAAAACTGAGTTGGGTGATATTACCATTGGCGAAGTTGGTCAATCCTTTTGGGATAAAGGGATGCTCACTACAAGACTTGTAGATCTTGGGGTTTCTTTGCTGATAGATGAGTTTAAGGGATCTCCGACAATGGTTGTCCCGTACCATATTTGTGTTAGAATGCAGAAATTTTTGTCTTATTTTTTGGATTTTCTTTTCTGATTTCGTGCGACGACATGTTTCCTTGAGCACTATTTGATTTTGGATTTTGTATTGGCAGACAAATATTTGGAATGGTGGTACTTTAGGCAGAAGTGTTAAAATGGTGTTCTCTTCAAAAGCCGAGGAGCGTGTTGATAAAAAGGATATGGTGAGTAACATTTTTATGTGTCAAAGACTATATTTTTTGCGTGTTAAAATGATTGTGGATTCTATATGTTTCAATTCCTGCAGCCTTGGGATGGTGTTCGAGTTGCTCAGTTTGGGGTGGAGCACATTGGCTACATCAGAAAGCCCATGCTCTATAGTTGGCTCACATCGAGAAAGTGTTCCCTTGATTTAACATCGCTTTTAATTTTTGCAGATAAAGGTTGTTTTATTGAACTTCTTTATCCTTCCTTTATTTATTTTTTGCCTACTACTTGCTTCCGATTCTTACGGGCTTTTTTTAATAGTTTGTTTAGTTACGTTCGTGATTTAGATTGTATGTGTATTTTTATTTGTTGTGTTAGTGAGTTGCATTTTTTATTTTTTGGGCAAGTGAGCTGCATTGTTCTTTACAAGTGGGCTGCATTATTGTATACATTTTTTTAATTCTGCATTGCTGCGGACAAGTGGACTGCATTGCTGTAGACAATTGTGCTGTATTCTATTCTTTAGTGAACTGCGTTATTTTATTTTAATGAGTTTTTTGTTTTTGTATTTTTTTGTGCTGAGTGTTTCCATGTTTTTTGTTACACTGTTTTAGGTTTTGATGGGGGGCTTCATGAAGGCTGTACATCACTGTTTGAATCCCAGGGTTCTGATGTGGTTATGGAGGATTGCGCCATTGAAATCTCTCAAGATAATTCTGGTTCTTTGGCTCGAGATGGTTTGAACACAGCTGTGGTGTCTGGACCTGATGGTGGAAGTGTTTCTCACCCTAGCTCCCCACGTGATGTGTTTGATGTTGATGATGATGATTTTGTTACGCCGTGTCCTCACGCCACGAGGACTCGGAGTGCAGCAATTAATCGTCCTCCTGTGGATGATGTTGAAGTTTTGTCGAACAAGAGGGCAGGTGAGAGGGCTTTTAAGTTGAGATGCTCTATAGAGAAATTGAAGCCTCCGAGGTTCAAATATATTGATGAGGCGAGGAAAATAGAGGATCTTGTTCTCAGCAAAGAATTTGTAACCAAATACCACGAGTAAGTTTTTATGTGTGTGCCCTTGATTCTTTTTGTGTGTTTTGTTTTTAATTTTAATTTCATTGATCCCATTTTCTGTATGTTTACTGCAGGAATGTGTTCTTTATGGTGAACAGTCCTTTTGGTGATCTTGATACTTACAATGTTGACTATATCTATAATAGATTTGGCAAAGGAGCTTTAATGGATTCGTATCTCATGGATTTTGTCATCAAGTACTAGAAGCAAGATGCTAAAATGGGTTTAGTTTATCATTCTGGTGAACGTGTGCTACTTTCACCCTTATTTATCATGGTAAATGTGTGCTGTCATTTTTTTCTATTCGTACTGGTTTTTTTATGTCCATGCCTGCATGCATTGTTTATTCTTTTTTCATGTCCTTTCTTTGTTCTTTTTTCTTTGCAGTATGTTCTTCAGATGGAAACATTTGTGAAGAAAGATGAGGAAGGAAACCCTGTGTTGCCAGTTTTGCATAGCACGTTTGTTTTAGAAGATGTAGTTAACCAGTTCAAGGTTTTTGTGAGTGACGACATAAACCTGTTGGATGCAAAACTGGTAAGTTCATTGTTTCCCGTCGTTTATTTTTCTGGTTTGTTGTATTTCTTTTTATAGTTAATTTCTTGGAGCAGTGGTTCTAGTGCTATGTGTCGAAATAAGTTTTCATTTTTTGTTTTTTTGACGTGAACAGATTATGATGCCGCGCTCGAAGGATGGTCATTATTCCTTATACACGATGAACCAGCATCACCAGATGTTTGATATCCATGACACTAGGAAGTACACTGGCCATCCTGATGTCATGACAAAGTGGTGCAGGAGTGATTACCATTCAGATTGCACTGAAGTGGTATGTCATTTTTTCTTGCCAAGTGCAAAGCTTTTTGTGTTTCTCCAACTGCATTTTTTTGATAAACTGCACATGCAATGTTAGCACACATAGTACCACACTTGTTTATGTAGTGCACTGCAACATACGAGTGACAAAACTGCATTTTTCTCATACCCCCCGTAATCCATGTAAAAAAGGAGATAAAAGGAAATGACCTCATGTGCATTTAAAAGAGGGACTGTCTAGACGTCGAAAACAACTTTTGTATCTGAATCGTAATTTGATCTGTGGTGTGTGTTATTTTTACATCGTGCTTCCTTTTTTTTTTGCCAGATGAGGAGGATGACTCAGTTGGTGAAGGCGGATTTATGGTGAAAAAATGTGTAAATCTAAGAACCACCCTGACTGGGTTAAATTGGCAGAGAAGCCCTCTTAACCGATCGTGCCAGCGCAGAGAGCAAACGAGTGCGGAATCTATGTTCTGAGGGTGACGCAGTTGTATGACGGCCAACGTTTAGTTGAGAAAATTATCAAAACCGACGTAAAACCTTCTCTGTTTTTCTTCTTTTTCTTGTTATTTTTTTTATTTTTACCTTTTCACTTTTTGTTCTTTATGGCAATCTTTTTATTTAATCACTATATGCATTTTTTAATTTTCTTTTTCAGACTGCTGTTGAAGATTGGAAGGCGGAGTACATGTTCCAGCTGCTGTTCAATTCCTCGAACATGTTGTGTTATGAAGACATGCCGCTTGAGCTACGAGAACTAATTGCGGACCTCGGGCTTACTTCCCTATCGCAATCGCAGACGCAGTCGCAGACGCAATAACAATCTACATTGATCAAAACCCTGTGCATGGACAAGAACTAGAGGTTCATGTTGTGTGCTGTGTGGTCTCTAAGGTATATAATGTATGAAAAGACGTTTGGTTTACTGTTTGTTGTGATTCTCGTCTGCTCTTTTGCAGCAGTGTTTTATGGACGAATTTGTATCTGTAGGTGTATTTTATATAAATAACTCATACAGTATATATATATATGTGTATATTTTTATTTTTTTGTTGACTTACACGTTCTCTGTGAATTGGCATTTTGAAACGCTTATATGTATCTTATGTGTCCCATTTTAACTGCATTGCATGTGATACCAAACTTCTTCGTCCAAGAAAAGCACTGCATTTTGTCCACAAGTTTGTGCTGCATCTTTTCTTTTCCTGCACTTTTTTACCGCAGACCATGCTTTCATGTGTGTATCCTCGAACAATGTTGCTTTATGATACTGCACTGCTTTGCCTAGCCAGGTGAAGTGTGTTGCTTTATGATACTGCACTGCTTTTTTTTCTGCCTAAACTAAGTGCACTGCTTTTTTGCCTATCCAAGTGCACTGCTTTTTTTTGCCTAACCTTCAGTTGGTTATTTTTTTTATTGTTTTGTTTTTGTAAGATATGAGGGGGGGGGTTGCCCCCCCATTTTTTGTTGACTATATATTTGCATTTTGCTATTTGTATTCCATGTACTTAACGTACTTCGTGCATTAGCGCGAGGCCGAGCAGGGGGGTGGGAGAGGGGGTCGTGACCCCCTCCCCATCCTCCTGCGAGGCTGAGCCTGGAACGAGCCAGAGCAGGCGGCGATGCGGCGTGCCGCGGCGCCGCATGCGCAGGCGAGTCCATCACACCCATGCGCCTCCTTGTCTATCTTAGGGGTGTGGCTCTGGGGTTGCGTGCGTCCTATTGTTAGAAAAACAGAATGTCCGCACTGTGCCTGTCAACCAAGCACACTGCGTGCGTTAGCGCGAGGCCGAGCAGGGGGGTTGGGAGGGGGTCGTGACCCCCTCCGCACCCCCCTGCGAGGCCGAGCCTGGAACGAGCCAGAGCAGGCGGCGACGCGGCGTGCCGCGGCGCCGCATGCGCAGGCGAGTCCGTCACACCCGTGCGCCTCCCTGTCTATCTTAGGGGTGTGGCTCTGGGGTTGCGTGCGTCCTATTGTTAGAAAAACAGAATGTCCGCACTGCACCTATCAACCAAGCGCACTGCGTGCGTTAGCTCGAGGCCGAGAAGGGGGGTGGGGAGGGGGGTCGTGACCCCCCCTCCCCACCCCTCCTGCGAGGCCGAGCCTGGAACGAGCTGGAGCAGGCGGCGACGCGGCGTGCCGCGGTGCCGCATGCGCAGGCGAGTCTGTCACACCCGTGCGCCTCCGTGTCTATCTTAGGGGTGTGGCTCTAGGGTTGTGTGCGTCCTATTGTTGGAAAAACAAAATGTCCGCACTGCGCCTGTCAACCAAGCGCACTGCGTGTGTTAGCGCGAGGCCGAGCAGGGGGTCACCGCTCCTGCGAGGCCGAGCATGGAACGAGCCGGAGCAGGCGGCGACGCGGCGTGCCGCGGCGCCGCATGCGTAGGCGAGTCCTTCACACCCTTGTACACTCGTGCACAGCTTAGCAAGCCAACTTCAACTTCAGCTTACTCATAGCACAGAGTATGGTCCTCCTTGCGGTTAATTTTTTTCTTCATGTCATGGTAGTGAATGTCTATCATCCTGCCGGCAACATCAGCCAAAGAGTCAAACTTCTTTTTATTGTATGGGTCTCTCCATTCCACCTGAATATCAATGTAGTTGTCGGAGTTGATCTCCAAACCAGATAGCTTCAGCTTGCTTTTGTCTCCTTCAATGGCGAATCCGACGAAGGTGTACTCACCATTCATGAGGAATTTGTCTAGTTCCATTGGCCTGCAAGATGTTTGTATAGAGTGAATATAGTTTATTTTCTTAGAAGTACCAATATTTTTTGTTTTTTCTGAAACTGAACTGCAATATCAGTATCTGAATTTGTTGCGTTGAGTAGTTGCTAATACTTTGTTCATCATAACTAGTAAATCTAATAATATATTGCATAAACAATGCATGTTTTGTGCATGATTGTATTTCTTGAACTGAATTTCATACATGTTTTGTATAGTAATGTTGCGGTTTTCTATTGTTCAGTCAAATATTTTGTATTTGGTAAAACGAAATAAAACTGCATGTATTGCTAGATAATATAATTCAACAATCGAGCACATGAGTGACATACATGGAGCCAGATGAAAACTGTCAATGAATTCAGATGCCATGGTTTTCAAAAATGAAAACCAAAGTTTAAATAGTGGCGATTGTTGTGAAGAAAATTTAAAATCAATATTGACAATCAATAGTATAGATTGATAGTTATATTCTGACCTGTCTTTAGTTGCAGAGATGTGGTAGACAAGGCATTCTTTTTCTACACATAGCTGGAGCACTACTGCCCGCTGTGGCTTCACGTATTGCGTGTACTCGACATCAACGCCGACTAGTTTGACGGGCATTCCGCCGAGCTTCCTCCTGAGCGTGGACAGCACCTTGTCCACGTCTTCACCCTTGCTTGTGCAAATGACGTGGAGCTTGTGGTTGCCATGGAGATCGACGTCGTGGAGCTCCCTGGTGTACCTGCGGCGCTGCTTGTAAAGAGGTGCATCTGCCATGACTATCCTCTGCTCTCTCGTGTTTCTTTTGGAGAGAAGAGGTTTGTGAAAGGAATTGTGGCGAAGAAGATGCAATGGGGTTTTTTGGGGTACGAAGCAGTTGTGTTTTCTCCTCTGCTCTCCTTGACAAGACGTGGGAGCGGTGGAGCGGGGTGGTAGCGTGGTGGGGCTCTGTTTTAAGTTACGTGGCAACTACAAAGAGGTTCTGCTATGAGGAGGCTCTGTTAGTGCGTTGGAAATCCGGAACGTCGTGTCCTATTTTTTCGTGACTTGTTTAGGTATGCACACAACTGTCAGAAAATGTGATGATTGTGTTTTCGGTGAATTTTCCTATTAGGTGCAGTTCTTTTATATTAGAACATAACTGCGTACGTCCACATAGTGTACTGCATGGAAATGAAATTTATCCTTCATGCACTGAATTATATCAGATTAGGATTGATACAGATGTACGCACATTTAGTTTTTTGATGGAGTTCTTTCAGGGAGTTCTTTATTTTATAACGGACTGCTTTGCTTAACTAACAGAGCTGCATTCTTCATTTTAGCCATACTGCAATGCAGTAGAAGGAGAACTGTATATCAGAAAAAAATTACTTCATGGAGAACTTCATTGTTTGTCGTCGCGGACTGCATTTGTACTTTTACTTCTGGCTTTCTGCGTTTCATTTATTAATAACGAACTATAGTTTCTAGCTGTGCCCACGCACATTTTTCTTTTGTTGTTGTTATTCATTTAAAAAATGTTTTCTAATTTTTCTTTGATGTTTTATTTTCTGAAGTTATTGTTTTTTCTTAGTGGGCCTTGTTGGCCTGTGTTCGTGGAGTGAAGCGCATTGGGCCCAAGACGGCCTGTGAGCACGGATGGTTCTCGGTGCACTGTGTGCAGCCTAATGTTTAGTCCCACCTCGCCCGCGAAAGGCGCGCCCGACCTGTTTATAAGCGCTGACGAGGTGGCTATATCGAACTCCTCTGGTTACTTATTTGAGCGCTTATACACGGCGCTCGCTGCTCTATGCTCTCTGACCTGTGGGCCCATGTGCGCCCGGCCCTACGCATCGTGGCTTAGAATGACTCGCCTGCTATTGGCACAGACCTACTACGAGACTGGCTGGGAACGGCTGCACCTGGGTGATCAATTTTTTTTTCTATTTTGTTTTTTTTTTCAATGTGAGGGCGCGCACTGCTTAGGAAACCGTCCTTGCACTGCATTGATCAGTGTTCCGTACTGCATGTGCAAGCATTCCGTACTACATGTACATTTATCATTTTTTTGTTTTCATGTTTTTGCTCTTTTGTAATCTTTTTTTTCCAGTGTAGGGGAGTGCACTTCTTAGTAAACATACCTGTACTTCATTTGATTATGTTCCTGTACTGCAGGTTCATATATTTCCGCACTACATTTTTTCAATGTAGAGGCGTGCACTGCTTTGCAAACCATGCGTGCACTGCACTGATCAGCATTCTGTACTGCATATGCACGCAGTCCGTATTACATGCACATTTCTCATTTTTTGTTTTCGTGTTTTTGCTCTTACGTTATTTTTTTCCAATGTAGGGGAGTGCACTGCTTCGTAAATCATTCTTGTACTGCATTGATTTCGTTTGTGTGCTGCACGTTCATATTTTTCGGCACTACATATGCAGATTGCATTTTTCCTTTTGTGTTTTTTCTCTCATCTATTTGTTTTTCCAAATTTAGGGGCATGCACTGCTTTGCTGTTTATGTGTAAACTTCATTTTGACAAAGTCTATACTGTATTTGATACACAACTTGCACTGCATGCGTCCTATTTGCAAACTGCTCGAATCTAATGATACATGAGCAAACAACAAAAAACAAATTGTCACAGGCATTCTGTACGACAAGTTCATCATGAGCAAACTAATTTCAACAGAAAGCATTCTTACATAATCAAAGTTCACATCATTACAAGCGATTCTGCATGGCAAGCAAACTAAGTTCAGCAAAAGCAAATGATCACAAGCAAACTAACGATACATAAGAAAACAACATAAAGCAAATTTGATGATAATTCTAAAACGACGGTGGCATTGGTGGCTCTTTGGCCGGCACCATCTTCTTCTTCACCAGTCAGCATCTCCCCATCCCCCTAGCTGGTCCTGGCGCGCTTCTTGGGGTGCTCCTCCTTCTCCAGCTTTGCACAGCGAAGCCCGTCCTGGGTGAGGGTGATGTGGTTCCATATCTCGTACGCTGCGTAGGCGTCCTTTGCCGCGTACTCGATGTGCCTCATGGACAGAGGTAGGGTGGCCCAGTGCTTGTGCTCGTCGTCGGTGATCTTCTTCTTCATGTTGTTGTAGTAGTCGTCCATGAGCATGCCGGAGACGTCTCCAAGGGAGTCCAACTCCTGGGTTGCCTCGGGCACCCTCCACTCCTTCTGGATGTCGACGAAGTTGGCAACCTCCAGATTGACGCGATCTAGGCTTTTTTTGTCGCCCTCGATGGAGAAGCCTGCAAAGGTGTACCTTGGGTTGGCGAGGAAGTTGTCGAAGACGGTGCACCTTTCAGCGGCGCTCAGTTGGAAGAGCAGCACCGGATGTTTCTTGCCGATGGAGAGTTGGAAGAGGGCGGGTTTTTGCGTCGCTTCAGGCTCGTTGTTGTACTCGAGATCAATGCCGACGATCTTTTGGCGCCGGAGGCTGAGGTGGCGCTCGTACTGCGCGAGGGTGATCACCACCTGCTTCTTGTCGTTGGTGTGGATGACGTGCAATTTGGTGTTGTCGTGGGCCTCCACGTCCTTGTACTCGTCGGCGAACGCCATCGGCGGTAGTGGGGCTTGGTGTTTTTGCATGGAGATGGATGTGACGGAGCGATTTGGTGGCAGCGCGATGGGTACTTGTGTTGTTTGTGGATGAGATGGCCTATGGCAGGGGTCTAAATTTAAGGGGATGCGCGGTGTGGGATGGCCGCAGCGGATGAACTGCACGATCTCGGCGACGATGCGGTTTGTGCAGATCATGGGTTGGTGTTGCGTCCGTCATCGTGGGCTTGTGGCGATGGAACCGCTCCGATTTGGGTGGTTGTATGCGAACATGGTTTTTTTTATCAGTAGATTTTTTTAACCACCACTTTTCTGTGCGAACGGGCTTTTTTGTGACGTTTATATGTATGCTGCATAATAACGAAACTGCATTGGTTGTAGTATCGCACTGCATCGTGTGCAACGGAGAACTGCATGTTGTCTACAGGTGCGTACTTCATAGTATTTTTTGCGTGTCCTTGCTGGAGCCCTTGAATAAAGTACAATGTATTCAGCATTTTTACAAGTTTTTCCCTGTGTTCTATACCATGTTTTTATTCATGTAGGTAATCTGGAACTGGATTTGCTAAACCGTACTGCTTCGTGTAGCTAAAAGGACTACATCTTTGTAGTGCTGTGTACTGCATCAATTTTTTTGCCTATACTTACTGCAGTCCCTGTACGGGAGGGGAAAGGGGGGGGTTGGGGGGCCCCATTTATTTTTTGAAGTTATTGTTTTTTCTTAATGGGCCTTATTGGGCTGTGTTCGGGGAGTGAAGACGCATTTGGGCCCAAGTCGGCCTGATAGCATGGGCGTTTCCCGATGCGTTGTGTGCGGCCTAATGTTTAGTCCCACCTCACCCGCAGAAGGCGCGCCCGACCTGTTTATAAGCGCTGACGCGACAGCTGTATCAAACTCCTGTGGTTACTTATTTGAGCGCTTATACACGGCGCTAGATGCTATATGCTCTTTGACCCGTGGGCCCAAGTGCGCCTGGCCCCACGCATCGTGGCTCAGAACGACTCGTCTGCTGTGGGCGCAGACCTACTACGAGACTGGCTACGACCGGCTGCACTTGGGTGGTTAATTTTTTTTTCTATTTTTGTTTTTTTAATGTAAGGGCGCGCACTTCTTGGCAAATCATGCGTGCGCTGCATTGATCACTGTTCTGGACTGCATGTGCACGCATTTCGTATTGCACATGTTTTTGCGCTACATTTGTGTGCACTGCATTGGTAAGGGTGTGCACTGCTTTTGTGCACTACATTCTTGTGCTTCAGGCATACACATTTCTTCACTGCGTGCATGCTTCTTTTGTGATTAAGTTGTGACTGGTTATGCCAATGCTGCGGACTGCATGGCTTACAGATAAGGACTGCATTAGGTGCACTAATTTTTCTTTTGTGCACTGCGCGAAAGTGCTTTTCTTTGTGCTTCATTTTGAGCATGTACTGCACTTCATGCAAACATATAGTGAACTTCCTGGTAAGACTTTGAAGAACTGCACACATAAAATGGTCTGTGGATTATAATTTTTCAAAGAATTATTATTTAATGATCCGCGGTTTGTTCGTGGGAATTTCTGCAGTCAAAGTCTTTGTAGAACTTCCTGGTAAGACTTTTTTGTTTTGGTAACATAAACCTTTATTGATTGTCCTTCATTCTTGGTAACGTAATTTTCATTAAATCCTCTTTAATTTTCAGTTTTGACCTTTTTGCATTCCTCTCCTATAAATGTAGGCCAACTTTTAGCCTTCCTTTGCAGTTCATTTCTCCTTTAGCCGCAACTTCTCTCCTTTCTCTAGCCTCTCTTTATTTTTTACCTTTTATAGGTTTTTTTTGCTATGGCTCCAGGCCCCTGCGCGAATCTCTCCTGTTGCGGGCATGGTTGTGGTGTGCCGATGCACTGCGATTGCTCAGCTTGCTCGCAGGCGCGTCGTGCTCATTGTGGGGGGAAGGTATTGTGCCGAGCTGGGCGAGCTGAGCAGCTTGCATATGGCACAGTATTCACAAAAGGATTGGATATGGGCCACATCAACATTTCTGCATTCCATTCTGCCCTGCTTCGCCATGGTCTTGGCCGCGCAAGTCCCTTTGTCCATCAGCTTACGCCAACAGATGTTGAGACTCACTACAAGATGGTAATTTTCGCTTTGATCTGATTTTTTCTTTGTGTTTTCTTTTTTTTGTATAATTCCATACTAGTCTGATCTTCTAGTTTTTTAGGAATGTACTTATTTTGTTTTATTGAAGTGTACTGCACTTTGTACTTATATATTGTTTTTATTTCTTTGCTTGTGTGCATGGAGCTCTTGCTTTATTTTGCATGGTTACAATATGTGAACTGCTTAGATACTAGATGAAATGTAATAGTTTCCACAATTTTCCCCACTAGTATGTTTTGTACTACATGTAGGTAGTCTCAAGATCTTCATAATAGTTGTAACCGTACTTCTTGTTTGCAAGTTCCACACTGCACATTAGATTGCATTTAATCTGCACTAATTTTTTGCAGAAAATTCCGCAACGAGCTGTTAGGTATCTCCGGCTCAAGAAGAAGGGAATTCTCCAAGTTGTTCTTGGTAATGGACACCTTCAACCAGCCAAGTACCGTGTAGGCGTTGACGGGCGGCTGTGTCTGCAGAAAGGGTGGAAGAAATTTGTGATTGATAGTGGCCTGAAGTCTGAGCAAGTTGTTGTCCTGAACTTCTTCGAACTCGAGGATCGTACTATTAGAATCACATTTGACGTGATTGGTTAAGGTTATGAGGTTGATTTGTAATAATTACTTTTGCGTGTCGAACGCTTCATCTTTTTGATGTGTTTTGTAATAAGCACTTTTGTGATCTGAACCGCTTCAATTATTTCTGAACTTCGTGCTTCCAGCGAGTTAACTGCATTCTTTACATCATTTTTGGATTAATATGTGTCGAAGTTTTACTCTAGACTGCTATATATATGGTATACTCTATACACCATTTCTCTTTAAATGGTTTAGTTGAATAACTCATAGTCAGTGGGAAATTTGTGTTTACACAAAATTTAAACTGATACATAAGTCATGTAGATAAGCAAACTACCATGCATATGATTAATTTATTGAAGTTCATCTATTTGGTCGTTAACCTGCTGCTTCTCCGCGGTGACTGGAGCGTGTCTAATGTTGCACTTTCTTTTGTTTTCTGTGGCGGTGTTGCTAGTTCTTGTCTCTGCACCGCTGTGTTTGTAGTCTCTCGCGTGCTGGTTGATGGCTGGTTTCATTTTCCAGTGCTGTGAACTGCATCCTTCCTTGCTCCCCGCGTGCTAGTTGATGGCTGCTTTCGTTTTCCAGTGCTGTGGACTGCATACTTCCTTGCTCCCTGCGTGCTAGTTGATGGCTGCTTTCCTTTTCCGGTGATGTGAACTGCATCCTTCCTTGCTCCCCGCGTGCTGGTTGATGGCTGCTTTCGTTTCCAAGTGATGTGAACTGCATCCTTTCGTGCTCCTACCTTCTTTTTTGAAAGTGATGTCGTTCTCGGTTGTTTCTATACAACAGTGTTCCCTTGTGGTGGTATTGTTTGCATTGTTTCTTCATGTTCTTCGTCCTCTTCAGTCTCTTCTTCCTCCTCTTCTTGCTCTTCCTCATCTTTATCATCTGTTTCTTCGTAAGCCACTACTTCTTCAGTTTCTTCATGTTCTTCATCCTCTTCACTCTCTTCTTCCTCCTCTTCTTCATCTGCTTCTTCATAAGCCATTTCTTCTTTAGTTGTGTCACCATCTTCTTTTTTGATTTCTTCTTCTTCGTCTTCCTCATTTTTTGATCTTGTTCTTTTGGGGCAGGTTCTTGAATTATGTCTCTTCCTCTTTTTGCAGATGCTACAGCGTCTCGGTTTCATCCATTTCTTAGTGTTGTGAGTGGAATTTCTGTTTGGTTGTGCATCGCCGTGTCCTCGGTTTTCTTGTTCATGTCTTTTTGTACATGTCCTGTAATTGTGGCCACTGATTTCATTACATGTCTTGCACCTGTTTATTCCCAGTCGGTGACCATCACTGTCCAGCTCAGGCTGTGGCTTACTGTTTTTGTCATTATTTTTCTCCTTGCATGCAACCTTTTTCTGGGTTCCGTCACCCCCTTTCTTCCTTCCTCTTGTGTTTGAAACAGGAGGTGGAAGAATTGTTTCTTTTTTGATAGCACCTGTTCCGCTGTGTTCGCTATTTTCTACTTGCTCGACATTATTGTCATGCTGGGATTTCTCTGCTTGCTTTAGTTTTGCTTCTTCTTCTTCATTGAGCACATCAACTTCCTCGATCAGTGCCCTCATACCAGACAACGCTCTGTGGCACCCAGTGTCGGACCTTGTCGCTCTGTTTGCAAGGTCCATTGCTGTTTCTGTCAGCAATTTTCTATGGCAAGAAAGCGAGGTTCCATCTGGTGCTGTTTGTTCATAGTCTCGCCTATCAAACGTTGCATCTGATCTTGCATTACAGGTGTATCTTTTCATGATGTACACCTCACGAATCTTGAGTACTCTCAAATGAGAAAGCATGCATAACACATGGACGCAAAAGAGCCCTGCAGACAACACATGATCACTTTGTTTTGTAAGTGAACTGCATGAAATTAGTAAACACATATTTTTTTCCTTATTTGTTCATTTTAAATAAGTGAACTTCATTGGTTTTGTGAATTAGTCATGCATGTAGATTTTTTTGTGATAGGAGTGTCACCTGTGTGTGTCCAGAGTTTGCATTCACATCCGTAGACACCTTTCTGTTCATCGGCGACCACTTGGAAATTATGCCTTGCCCAGTCAAATGCATCCAATCTGTTGTAGTGGTGTACGAGATACTTTGTCGGGTTCTCAGTGCACAATTCTGCTCTGAATGCAGTGCTACGGTAGAGTGTTTCTTTGAAATCTGCAAACACTGCCCTTGTATACACTTTTGATAACTTAACTTCAAACCCAAACTGGGTTGTTGTCTTTACCTCTGACTGCATGATCAGAAATGCACTGTTACGAACCAGATAAATGAAAAAATTGTTTGATTTTGTAGTTATATTTTTTAGCAGTTTTTGAGTGACATTTTGTTTACCTCATTTGCTACTGTCTCTGCGTGCTCAACGACCTTCCTGGTCTGAATGCACTTGTCCACCTGCTGAGCAAACAGATGGAGATCATGCTTCTCTTTGACAAAGTTTTTCTTCAGTATGCGGTTCATGCTCTCGCTTCTTTGTGTGGAAGTCATCCGAGCACAGAAAATTTCCTTGTAGTAAGCCGAGATCCACTCGTGCATGTCTTCCCACAGAGAATTCATCACTTCATCGTCTTGAAAGTTGTATCTCTCAATGAGGTCCTTCCATGCTCGTTCAAATTCTGATGGCATTAGTGGGTGGTTCAGCACCGCATTGAGGTCATCCTTATGTTTCTCGTGCGCCTTATACAGTAAGGCGAGGTGGTCTTTGTGCTTCTTCATGATATGCCACTGACACAACTTATGGAGAGTATGTGGGAGGATAATTTTTAATGCTGCCTTCATCGAAGAACACTGGTTTGAAAAGGCACAAATAGTGTTTTTTATTAAGTTGTTTGTGTGTGTGTAAGATAGATGGAATAAATATAAATGCACCAAACAAATGTAAGTATGCAGGTGTTTGTTTATTTTTGTACCTGTGAGCATGCAGATGGGATGCTTGTTGTTCATACACCTCAGAAATGTTTTGAAAACCCACTCGAACGACGGTATTGTTTCATCTCGCACGAGTGCAACAACAAATATGGTGCTCTGTAGATGATGGTTCACTCCCATGAAGACTCCCAGCGGCATGTGGAATTTGTTAGTTTTATACATTGTGTCAAATGTAACGCAGTCTCCAAAATATTCATACGATCCTTTGCAACTTGCGTTGGCCCAAAAGACGTTTCTTACACGATTATCTGCATCAACGTCATAATCATAGAAAAACTTTGGGTTTATCTTCTGCATATTCTCGAAGAAATCCAGAAGTTTCTTGACGTCATCTTGGGACTCTTCTCTGGCAAACTTTTGTTTCCTGCATTTTCAAACGCAATGCAAACGCATCTCATCAAACAGGAAATAATTACTGACATGATGCTCAAGCAATATGTTCTGTGATGTGCTTACTTGTTTACCCAGTCGCGGCTAGTATGTCCCATGTACTTCAGACCATCGGACATACACTACAGCGTTGACATCATTTGATTAATGGTACTGCAAATTGAATCATGCGAACTGCAATGTGTTACAAATGGTACTGCGAAACTAATGCATGCTGATTGCATCACCCTGCAATGTGAACTAAAGTAACTGCACTGCATCATTGTCCATAATGAACCTACAGAAGCATACTGCATAACCGAGCAAGTTCACTGCATTTTCCCCCACAACGAACTGAAGCAACCGCACTACATCGTTTTTGTAGTCGTACTGGACTGCGTGTACTGCTTTGTCTGGAATAACTAAACTGATATGGTTGAGGAAGTGTACTGCTTACCTCGTGTTGCAGTGATTTCTTGCGTTTGCAGGAGGAAGTTCTCTTCTCGTCCGTCTGCACAACTTTCTCGTTCGCCTGTGCAGACCACTTGCCCTTCAGAAGTTCATGAGCGGTCTGGACGTTGCTCAAGGTGAACGGAGATGGAGGATTTGCTCTGAAGGTCGTTGCAGACTTAATACAAGAAGCTGCCGTGGATGAAGGAACCTTGAGCACAGTCCTCCTTGCTTGAATTGGTTTGATGTTGATGCAGCACCAATCCACATATGATGAAGTACAACTAATTGCAGGCCTGGAGGAGTTTGGCGGCGGCACTACCGACCTGCTGCCGTGGAAGAAGGCCGATATGCTGGTGGGGGAGGCGTTGCTCGGTTGCTGCCACGGAAGAAGGCCGAGCGACGATGGGCGGCGGCGCTGCTTGGCCGCTGCCGCGGAAGAAGGCTTGGAGGGGAGGGGCGGCGTCGCTGCCGATCGCTACCGCGGAAGAAGGCCGGGAGGGGAGGGCGGTGGCGCTCCGAGGCCGCTGCCACGGGAGAAAGCGGGGAGGGGAGGGGCGGCATCGCTGCCAGGCCGCCGCCGCGGAAGAAGGCCGGGAGGGGAGGGCGACGGTGCTTCCAGGCCGCTGCCGCGGAAGAAGGCTGGGAGGGGAGGGGCGGCGACGCTCCCAGGCCACTGCCGCGGTAGAAGGCCGGGAGGGGAGGGGCGGCAGCGATCTAGTGGGAGGTGTTATCAGAATAAGCTCCGGTGTTATTAGAATAAGGTCTTAAGGGGTGTTATTAGAATAGACCCACCCTATATATATATATTAACTAAGTCTGTGGTGAGTAGCTAATTGATGCATTCATTGTTTTGGTATGTACACATATTAACTCTCGTCTTTCTTCTTCTTTCTAGCCCTCCGGATCGAGCACAACTTCGGTAAAGAAACGAGGCCCGAAGAAAAAGTTCCACCCGGATGAAAGGTTCATGATCACAACAATCATGCGCGATGGCCAATCGACTGAACCCATCCGGACAAAGGAAGCATTTGTTGCTTAGTGCGGGGTTCTTGTTAGGGACAAGATCCCGACCAGCATCTACCAATGGTTGAAGCCTAAGAAGGAAGACCCTGAGGTCTCTTATGTCAACGATATGCAGAAAGATGATATTTGGACCGCGCTGAAGACAAATTTCACCCTACTGCCAGAGGAGGGTCCGGAGAAGCCAATTAAAGAGCAATTGATCAAGTCTCATGATCTTAAGAAGATGGAAAAATTATTCAGGAGGTGGAAGAATGAGCTGAAAACAACGTTTGTCGACAAAGAAGAGACACCCGAATTAACCGTCCAGTATGAGAAGATAAGAGATCACTCGCCCGCATTTGTGGCCCACAAGACATCAGAGAAGAGTAAGCAGATGTCATCGAGAAACAAGATAAATGCTGCGAAGAAGGAGCATCACCATCGCACGGGGTCAGGTGGCTACCTCAAATCCCAACCGTTGTGGGTGATAACCCACAAGTATAGGGGATCGCAACAGTTTTCGAGGCTAGATTATTCAACCCAAATTTATTGATTCGACACAAGGGGAGCCAAAGAATATTCTCAAGTATTATCAGCTGAGTTGTCAATTCAACCACACCTGGAAACTTAATATCTGCAGCAAAGTGTTTAGTAGCAAAGTAATATGACAGTAGTGATAACGGTAGCAAAAGGTAATAGTAGTAAAAGTAATGTTTTTGGTATTTTGTACTGATGATAGCAATAGCAACGGAAAAGTAAATAAGCGAAGAACACTATATGGAAAGCTCGTAGGCAATGGATCGGTGATGGAGAATTATGCCGGATCGTGGAGAGCTGGTGGGCCCCCTGGCCTTCATCTTTTGCAGGTATTTTTCATATTTTCTGAAAAGTTGCTCCATGAAATTTCAGGTCATTCCGAGAACATTTGTTTATGCACATAAATAACACCATGGTAATTCTGCTGAAAACAACTTCAGTCCGGGTTAGTTCCATTCAAATCATGCAAGTTAGAGTCCACAACAAGGGCAAGAGTGTTTGGAAAAGTTGATACGACGGAGACGTATCAACTCCCCCAAGCTTAAACCTTTGCTTGTCCTCAAGCAATTTAGTTGATAAACGGAAAGTGAAAAAGAAAACTTGTACAAACTCTGTTTGCTCTTATTGTTGTAAATATGTAAAGCTAGCATTCAAGTTTCAGCAAAGATTATAACTAACCACATTCGCAATAATGCATAGGTCTCAAGTTTACTCATATCAATAGCATAATCAACTAGCGAGCCATAATAATAAATCTCGGATGACAACACTTTCTCAAAACAATCATAATATGATATAACAAGATGGTATCTCGCTAGCCCTTTCTGAGACCGCAAAACATAAATGCAGAGCACCTTTGAAGACCAAGGACTGACTAGACATTGTAATTCATGCTAAAAGAGATCCAGTCAAGTCATACTCAATGTAAACTAATAGTAATGAATGCAAATGACAGCGGTGCTCTCCAACTGGTGCTTTTTAATAAGAGGATGATGACTCAGCATAAAAGTAAATAGATAGGCCCTTCGCAGAGGGAAGAAGGGATTTGTAGAGGTGCCAGAGCTCGGTTTTGAAATAAATGTGAATAATATTTTGAGCGATATACTTTCATTGTCAACATAACAACCAAGAGATGGCAATATCTTCCATGCTACACACATTATAGGTGGTTCCCAAACAGAATGGTAAAGTTTATACTCCCCCTTCCACCAACAAGCATCAATCCATGGCTTGCTTGAAACAACGAGTGCCTCCAACTAACAAGAGTCCCAGGGGGAGTTTTGTTTGCAATTTTTTTGATTTAGTTTGCATAAAGCTTGGGACTGGGCATCCCGGTGACCAGTCATTTATCTCATGAGTGAGGAGCGGAGTCCACTCCTCTTGAGAATAACCCGCCTTACATGGAAGATACCAACAACCCTAGTTGATACATGAGCTATTCGAGCATACAAAAGAGGATATTTATTTGAAGGTTTAGAGTTTGGCACATACAAATTTACTTGGAACGACATGTAGATACCGTATATAGGTAGGTATAGTGGACTCATGTGGAATAACTTTGGGGTTTAAGGGATTGGATGCACAAGCAGTATTCCCTCTTAGTACACACGAAGGCTAGCAAAACACTGGGAAGCGACCAGCTAGAGAGCGACAACAGTCATGGACATGCATTAAAATTAATCAACACCGAGTGCAAGCATGAGTAGGATATAATCCACCATGAAGATAAATATCATGAAGGCTATGTTTATTTTGTTTCAACTACATGCGTGAACATGCGCCAATTCAAGTCACTTAAATCATTTAGAGGAGGATACCACCCTATCATACCACATCATAACCATTTTAATATCATGTCAGCACGCAAGGTAAACCATTATAACTCATAGCTAATCAAGCATGGAACAAGAAACTATGATCTCTAGTTGTCATTGCAAACATGTTTATTCATAATAGGCTGAATCAGGAACGATGAACTAATCATATTTACAAAAACAAAAGAGGTCGAGTTCATACCAGCTTTTCTCATCTCATCCAGTCCATCATATAACATCATTATTGCCTTTCACTTGCACGACCGAACGACGTGAATAATAATAATAGTGCGCGTGCATTGGACTAAGCTGGAATCTACATGCATTCAATAAACAGGAGAAGACAAGGCAATATGGGCTCTTTTGTCAGATCAACAATAATGCATATAAGAGCCACTTCAAAAATTTAATTATGGTCTTCTTCTATCGACCCCCATGGAAAAGAAAAGAAATAAAACTATTTACACGGGAAAGCTCCCAACAAGCAAAAGAAGATGAAATCTTTTTGGGTTTTCTTTTTAGTTACTACTACAAGCATGGAAATTAAACTGATTAAAAGCTACAACTATTTTTTTGGTTTTTCTTAAGGTTTATTAAACACACAAGAAGAAAGCATAAAAAGGAAAATAAACTAGCATGGATGATACAATGAAAAAGTATGAACATCGACATCTAGCAATGAGTGTGTGAGCATAAATGTAATGTTGGTGGGAAATACGTACTCCACAAAGCTTAGGCTTTGGGCCTAAGTTGGTCTATGGCCACGGCTGGCCTGGCTGATATCCATAATAGTAGTTGGGGTCGTACTGAGATGCAGCGGCTATGGCCTGCTGAGCTGCAGCGTGGCGACGAGCGGCCTCCGCTCTCCTCTCGTACTCATCTGCCTCCTCTCTGGTAATAGTATATCTTCCTTTTGCCTGATGATCAAAGAAGGCAGGAGCAGGGAGAGTAATATGTACAGCACGGCATATGTCAAAGATCAGTCGATACTAGAGAGGTGATTCATTCCTCTCAACAAACTGGTGGTGAACCATAACATTGAAGTCTAGGTAAGCAGGAGGTAATTCAATATCATCTTCGCGTATGTCTATATCAAGAAAATTAGCTATGTGGGCTGCATAAATTCCTACAAAGAAATCTCCATTAAATCTATTAAGATGCAACCTACGTGCAACAATGGCTCCCAAATTATAAGATTTGTCTCCTAACAAAGCACTCCTAAGAATACTGAGGTCAGGGACTGATGACCCACAAGTATAGGGGATCTATCGTAGTCCTTTGGATAAGTAAGAGTGTCGAACCCAACGAGCAGCAGAAGGAAATGATAAGCAGTTTTCTGCAAGGTATTCTCTGCAAGTACTGAAATAAGTGGTAACAGATAGTTTTCTGATAAGATAAATTGTAACAAGCAACAAGTAACAAAAGTAAATAAAGTGCAGCAAGATGGCCCAATCCTTTTTGTAGCAAAGGACAAGCCGGAATAAACTCTTATAATAGGAAAAGCGCTCCCGAGGACACATGGGAATATCGTCAAGCTAGTTTTCATCACGTTCATATGATTCGCGTTCGATACTTTGATAATTTGATATGTGGGTGGGCCGGTGCTTGGGTGTTGTTCTTACTTGAACAAGCATCCCACTTATGATTAACCTCTATTGCAAGCATCCGCAACTACAACAAAAGTATTAAGGTAAACCTAACCATAGCATGAAACATATGGATCCAAATCAGCCCCTTACGAAGCAACGCATAAACTAGGGTTTAAGCTTCTGTCACTCTAGCAACCCATCATCTACTTATTACTTCCCAATGCCTTCCTCTAGGCCCAAATAATGGTGAAGTGTTATGTAGTCGACGTTCACATAACACCACTAGAGGCTAGACAACATACATCTTATCAAAATATGAAACGAATACCAAATTCACATGACTACTAATAGCAAGACTTCTCCCTTGTCCTCAGGAACAAACGTCATTACTCACAAAGCATATTCATGTTCATAATCAGAGGGGTAATAATATGCATATAGGATCCGAACATATGATCTTCCACCAAATAAACCAACTAGCATCAACTACAAGGAGTAATTAACACTACTAGCAACCTACTAGCACCAATCCCGGACTTTGAGACAAGAATTGGATACAAGAGATGAACTAGGGTTTGGAGATGAGATGGTGCTGGTGAAGATGTCGATGGAGATTGCCCTCTCCTGATGAGAGGAGCATTGGTGATGACGATGGTGATGATTTCCCCCTCCCGGAGGGAATTAAGTATCCCCGGCAGAACAGCTCTGCCAGAGATCTAGATTGGATCCGCCAAGGTTCCTCCTCGTGGTGGCGGAGTCTCATCCCGAAAAGTTCCTTCCCCTTTTTTCTCATCGAAAGACTTCATATAGGAGAAGATGGACGTCGGAGAGCCACCAGGGGGCCCACGAGGTAGGGGGGCGCGCCCTAGGGTGGGGGGCGCCACCACCGTCGTGAGCAGGGTGTGGGCCCTCTAGCCTTCATCTTTGGGGAGGATTTTTATTTATTTATTTTAAGATGTTCCGTGGGGTTTCAGGACTTTTGGAGTTGCGCAGAATAGGTCTCTAATATTTGCTCCTTTTCCAGCCCAGAATTCCAGCCGCCGGCATTCTCCCTCTTCATGTAAACCTTTTAAATAAGAGAGAATAGCCATAAGTAGTGTGATATAAAGTGAAATAACAGCCCATAATGCGATAAATATCGATATAAAAGCATGATGCAAAATGGACGTATCAACTCCCCCAATCTTAGACCTCGCTTGTCCTCAAGCGAAAAGCTGATAACAGTAAATATGTCCTCATGTTTAGAGGTAGAGGCGTCGATAAAAATAAAATACGGACATGAAGGCATCATGATTATTCTCATAACAGCAACATATATAGATTTTGTCATATGATTACTTATGTTCAAGTGATGGTCTATTCACAATGCAAAAGTATAAATCATAAACCTTATTAGGCTCCGACAAACTGTAATCTCAGTCATTGAAGCAATTGCAATTTATCATAACATCGGAAAGAGTCTATGTCAGAGCTAAAAAGCAAGTCCTCATACTCAACTATCATCTAGTCCTTCATAATTGCTAACACTCATGCAATACTTGTGGTTACGGAGTTTTAATCGGACACAGAGAAAGATAGGGGCTTATAGTTTTGCCCCACAACCTTTTACCTCAAGGGTAATGTAAACAATAATGGTTCATGCTCCCCTACATCCAATTAGGTATATATATCTTGTTCTTTCCAACATGCTGAGCTTGCCAAAGGATAAAATGAAAAAGAAAAGGTGAAGATCACCATGACTCTTGCATAAGGTAGAAGATAATAATAAAGGATAGGCCCTTCGCAGAGGGAAGCAGAGGTTGCAATGCGCTTTTATGGTTGGATGCACAAAATCTCAATGCGAAAGAACGTCACTTTATATTGCCCCTTGTGATATGAACCTTTATTATGCAGTCCGTCACTTTCATTACTTCCACATCACAAGATCGTATAAAGATTATTTCTCCCACACCAATCAATCATACATATTTAGAGCAATTTTTATTGCTTTGCACCGATGAGAACTTACTTGAAGGATCTTACTCAATCCATAGGTAGATATGGTGGGCTCTCATGGCAAAACTGGTTTAAGGTATTTGGAAGCACAAGTAGTATTTCTACTTGGTCCTGAGAATTTGGGTAGCATGAGGGGGAAAGGCAAGCTCAACAAGTTAGAGGATCCATGAGAACATACTTTATCTTAGATATAAGAAAGACATAACTCATTACGTTGTCTTCCTTGTCCAACATCAACTCTTTAGCATGTCATATTTTAATGAGTGCTCCCAATCATAAAAGATGTCAATGATAATATATCTATATGTGAAACCCTCTCTTTCCTTATTACTTCCTATTAATTGCAACAATGACCAAAGCTATGTCTGCCAACTCCCAACAACTTTTAATCATCATACTCTTTCTATGTGAAGTCATTACTATCAATAAGATCAATATGAAATTTTGTTTCTTTTTATTCTTTTCTTCTTTCTTTTATTCACCCAAGATCATGGCAAAATAATCAAGCCCTTGACTCAGCACTAATCTTTATTATATATAGCTCACAGACTTGATTACAAAGAGAGATCATAAAGCAAAACTCAAAATTAGATCATGCCATAAACTTTATTCTACTAGATCAAGATACTTCTAATAGGATCCAACTAAGAAAAACGGTAAAGATAGGAGTTGTGATTGTGATACGATACCGGGGCACCTCCCCCAAGATTGGCAGTTGCCAAGGGGAGTGCCCATACCCATGTGATTATAGTCGGTGAAGAAGGTGGTGGTGATGGATAATCACACATCGAGCGTAAGAAGTCCTCCAGTTTGCGAGTAATGCCCTTGAGTGCGACAATATGCTCCTTCCAAAAAATATTTTCTTGTGCGAGATACTTGTTTTGTATACGAGCTAACTCAATCATCTTGAAAGCTTCGATCTCAGTTGGGGTAAGAAGGTTATGATCAAGTTGAAGGATGTTTTTTGCTGCCGGAGCTTGATCCTCCGTGGCCTTCTTGATTCTTTCATCCATGTTGACCCTCGTGGGTTCTTCCCTCTTCAGATCTATCTTCATTAGCCAAGCATCATTGTCACCATTGTTGGAGGAGGGAGACGGCATGATGCCTAGCCTGGAAAACCCTGACAGAAAACAGCTCGAAACAAGAACAAAGGAGAATTGCGTGATACGGGGGTCAAAACCTTCGGGAGGTTATATAATGAATTTTTACCGACCAAAATACGTAACGTGCAAGAAAACGGAGTCCGGAAGACACACGAGGTGCTCACGAGGTTGGGGGGCGCGCCCACCACCCTTGTGGGGCCCTCATGTCCTTCCCGGACTGCTACTTATTTTTCTATTTTTCTAAATATTCCAAAACGGAGAAATATTGCCTTAAAAATTGTTTTGGAGTCGGTTTACTTACCGTACCACATACCTATTCCTTTTCGGAGTCTGAAACTTTCAGGAAAGTGTCCCTTATGTATTCCTCCGGGGTTACGGTTTCAATAATTTGGTTTCAACATTTATGGGATTACCCGAGATATAATGTTTGATTCTTCGACCGTTTACCACCTTCGGATTTGTTCCCTCGAAGTTGTTGATTTTTATAGCACCAGAACGATAGACCTCTTCGATAACATAGGGGCCTTCCCATTTAGAGAGAAGTTGTCCTGCAAAAAATCATAAACGAGAGTTGTATAGAAATACATAATCACCTACATTAAACTCACGCTTTTGTATCCTTTTTCCATGCCATCTTTTAACTTTTTCTTTAAACAACTTGGCATTTTCATAAGCTTGGGTTCTCCATTCATCAAGTGAGCTAATATCAAGTAACCTCTTTTTACCGGCAAGTTTGAAATCATAGTTGAGCTCTTTAATAGCCCAATATGCCTTATGTTCTAGTTCGAGAGGTAAGTGACATGCTTTTCCATAAACCATTTTATACGGAGACATACCCATAGGATTTTTGTATGCAGTTCTATATGCCCATAATGCATCATCAAGTTTCTTAGACCATTTCTTTCTAGACCAATTAACAGTCTTTGGCAAAATTAATTTGAGCTCTCTATTGCTCAACTCTACTTGACCACTAGACTATGGGTGATAAAGAGATGCAATTCTATGATTAACATCATATTTAGCAAACATTTTACGGAAGGCACCATGAATAAAGTGTGAACCACCATCAGTCATTAAATATCTAGGGACTCCAAACCTCGGAAAAATAACTTCTTTAAGCATTTTAATAGAAGTGTTATGATCTGCACTACTAGTTGGAATAGCTTCTACCCACTTAGTAACGTAATCAACATCAACTAGAATATGTGTGTATCCATTAGAGGTAGGAAAAGGTCCCATATAATCAAAGCCCCAAACATCAAACGGGTCAATAACAAGTGAATAATTCATTGGCATTTCTTGACGTCTACTAATATTACCAATTCTTTGACATTCATCACAAGACAAGACAAACTTACGGGCATCCTTGAAGAGAGTATGCCAATAAAAACCAGATTGCAATACCTTATGTGCAGTTCTATCTACAGCGTGGTGTCCTCCATAAGCCTCGGAATGACACTTGCGTAGGATCTGTTCCTGTTCATGCTCAGGTACACAACGTCTAATAACACCATCCACTCCTTCTTTATAAAGATGTGGTTCATCCCAAAAGTAATGTCTCAAGTCATAGAAAAACTTCTTCTTTTGCTGGTATGTGAAGCTAGGTGGTATAAACTTAGCAACAATATAATTAGCATAATCAGCATACCATGGAGTACTACGAGAAGTACTTATAACATTTAATTGTTCATCAGGAAAGTTATCATTAATAGGTAGTGGGTCATCAAGAACATTCTCTAACCTAGACAAGTTGTCTGCAACGGGGTTCTCAGCTCCCTTTCTATGAACAATATGCAAATCAAATTCTTGTAGCAAGAGAACCCATCTAATAAATCTAGGTTTAGCATCTTTCTTTTCCATAAGGTATTTAATAGCAGCATGATTAGTGTGAATGGTTACATTAGAATCAACAATATAAGGTCTGAACTTATCACAAGCAAATACAAATGCTAAAAGCTCTTTTTCAGTAGTAGCATAATTTCTTTGAGCATTGTCTAGAGTCTTACTAGCATAATGAATAACATTTAATTTATTATCAACTATTTGCCCTGGAATAGCACCTATAGCATAATCACTAGCATCACACATAATTTCAAAGGGTAAATTCCAATCAGGTGGCTGAACAACAGGTGCAAAGACTAATGCTTTATTAGGTGTTTCAAATGCTTCTACACAATCATCATAAAAAACAAATGGTATATCTTTTTGCAATAAATTAGTCTGAGGCCGATAAATTTTTGAGAAGTCCCTAATGAACCTCCTATAAAATCCAGAATGACCAAGGAAACTTCTTATACCTTTGATGTCCTTGGGACATGGCATCTTTTCAATAGCATCAACCTTGGCTTTATCAACTTCAATACCTCTTTCAGAAACTTTGTGCCCCAAGACAATACCTTCATTAACCCTAAAGTGGCACTTTTCCCAATTCAAGACAAGATTAGTTTCTTCACATCTCTGCAAAACTCGATCAAGATTGCTTAAGCAATCATCAAAAGAGGAACCATAGACGGAAAAATCGTCCATGAAAACCTCACAAATCTTTTCACAAAAGTCAGAGAATACAGCCATCATGCATCTTTGAAAGGTAGAAGGTGCATTACATAAACCAAAAGGCATACCTCTATAAGCAAACGTAGCAAAAGGGCATGTAAAAGTAGTCCTTGATTGATCTCTAGCCGACACAGGTATTTGAGAGAAACCAGAATAACCATCTAGAAAGCAATAATGTGTATGTTTGCATAATCTTTCTAGCATTTGATCAATAAAAGGTAAGGGGTAATGATCTTTCTTAGTAGCTTTATTTAATTTGTGGAAATCAATTACCATCCTATAACCTGTGATAATTCTTTGTGGAATCAATTCATCTTTATCATTAGGAACAACAGTAATACCTCCTGAGGGAGTCCTGGATTAGGGGATGTCCGGATAGCCGGACTATACCTTCCGCCGGATTCCTGGACTATGAAGATACAAGATTGAAGACTACGTCCCGTGTCCGGAAGGGACTTTCCTTGGCGTGGAAGGCAAGCTTGGCGATACGGATATGCAGATCTCCTACCATTGTAACCGACTTTGTGTAACCCTAACCCTCTCCGGTGTCTATATAAACCGGAGGGTTTTAGTCCGTAGGACAATATACAGAACAACAATCATACCATAGGCTAGATTCTAGGGTTTAGCCTCTCCAATCTCGTGGTAGATCTACTCTTGTACTACCCATATCATCAATATTAATCAAGCAGGACGTAGGGTTTTACCTCCATCAAGAGGGCCCGAACATGGGTAAAACTTCGTGTCCCTTGCCTCCTGTTACCATCCGGCCTAGACGCACAGTTCGGGACCCCCTACCCGAGATCCGCCGGTTTTGACACCGACATTGGTGCTTTCATTGAGAGTTCCTCTATGTCATCGCCGTCAGGCTTGATGGCTCCTACGATCATCAATGGCGATGCAGTCCAGGGTGAGACCTTTCTCCCCGGACAGATCTTCGTCTTCGGTGGCTTCGCACTGCGGGCCAATTCACTTGGCCATCTGGAGCAGATCGAAAGCTATGCCCCTGGCCATCAGGTCAGATTTGGAAGTTTAAACTACACGGCTGACATCCGCGGGGACTTGATCTTCGACAGATTCGAGCCACTGCCGAGTGCGCCGCACTGTCACGACGAGCATGATCTAGCTCTGCCGCTGAACAGTGCCCTGGGGGCCGCACCTGCATCGGCTTCGACCCTTAATCGGAGCCAACTGCGCCGATCGAGGATGGGTGGTTGGACGCCGCCTCGGGGGCTGCGATCCCAACAGCGATCGAGCCGAACACCAGCCCCGCACTCTGCAAGACTCGTGACTCCAAGGAGGCGGAATCCTCTCCGGACTCTGAACCCTCCGCGCCCCTGCCGATCGAATCCGATTGGGCGCCGATTATGGAGTTTACTGCCGCGGACATCTTTCAGCACTCGCCTTTCGGTGATATTCTGACGACACTCAAGTCTCTCTCTTTATTAGGAGAGCGCTGGCCGGACTATGGTCAGCAAGGTTGGGATTCGGACGATGAAGAAATTCAAAGCCCACCCACCACCCACTTTGTAGCCACTGTCGACGACTTAACCGACATGCTCGACTTCGACTTCGAAGACATCGACGGTATGTACGCCGATGAAGGAGACGATGAAGAACCAGTGCCTATCAGGCCCTGGAAAGCCACCTCGTCATATGACATATACATGGTGGACACCCCAAAAGAAGGAGATGGCGATGGAACAGCGGAGGATGACCCCTCCAAGAAACAGCCTAAGCGCCGGCGTCAGCGGCACCGCTCAAAATCCCGCCAAAACAAATACGGTGATTCCAGCACGGGAGATAATAATACTCCAGAAAGTGCCGAAGAAAACCCCCTCCAGCAAGATTTAGCACAGGAGGATGGAGAAACCAGCCCTCATGAGAGAGCGGCAGACAGAGAGGCCAAGGACAATAATTATATGCCTCCCTCCGAAGACGAGGCAAGCCTCGACGACGATGAATTCGTCGTGCCAGAGGATCCTGTCAAGCAAGAGCATTTTCGACGTAGGCTTATGGCCACGGCAAGAAGCCTCAAGAAAAAACAGCAACAGCTTAGAGCTGATCAAGATTTGCTAGTCGACAGATGGACTGAAGTCCTTGCGGCCGAAGAGCATAAACTCGAACGCCCCTCCAAGAGCTACCCAAAGCGCAGGTTGCTACCCCGATTAGAGGAGGAAGCACTTTATGCGGCCGACCGGCCACCTCGTGGCCGCGACAGAGAGGCCTCTCGGCCCTCCTCTCAAGCCGGACCCCGTACCAAGGCACGGGAATATGCGCCGGACTTACGAGATATGTTGGAGGACAAGGCAAGGCAAACAAGATCGATCTACGGATCGCGTGGGCGCCCCACGGCTCGAGACGGTAACCGTCACGTCGGCCACAAATTCGGCAGGGCCAAACATAGTAGACAAAGCTCATTGGAGCTACGTCGTGATATAGCCCAGTACAGAGGAGCCCCACACCCACTATGCTTCACAGACGAAATAATGGATCATCAAATCCCTGAGGGTTTCAAACCCATAAATATCAAATCGTATGATTGCACAACAGATCCTGCGGTATGGATCGAGGATTATCTCCTTCATATCCACATGGCCCGCGGTGATGATTTCCACGCCATCAAATACCTCCCACTCAAGCTTAAAGGACCATCTCGGCATTGGCTTAACAGCTTGCCAACAGGATCAATCAGTTGTTGGGAGGACCTGGAAGCCACATTCCTCGACAATTTCCAGGGTACTTATGTGCGACCCCCAGACGCCGATGACCTAAGTCACGTAATTCAGCAGCCAGAGGAATCGGCCACGTAATTCTGGACACGGTTCCTAACAAAGAAAAATCAAATAGTCGACTGTCCGGACGCTGAGGCCCTAGCAACCTTCAAGCACAATATCCGTGACGAGTGGCTTGCCCGACACCTTGGACAGGAAAAGCCGAAGTCTATGGCAGCACTCACGACACTCATGACCCGCTTTTGCGCAGGAGAAGACAGCTGGCTTGCTCGTAGCAACAATATGACCAAGAACCCTGGTAATTCGGATAACAGGGACAGTAGTGGCAGGTAGTTAATGCCGGATTCAGAGGCTCTAAATCCGGTTAGCAGAAAAAGCCATTCAAATGGAATCCTAGGGGCCCGTCTAGTTTGGACCGAATACTCGACCGCTTGTGCCAGATACATGGCACCCCCGAAAAGCCAGCCAATCACACAAACAGAGATTGTTGGGTGTTCAAGTAGGCAGGCAAGTTAAACGCCGAAAATGAAGAGAAGGGGCTGCATAGCGATGACGACGAGGAGCCCCGGCCGTCGAACAACAGTGGACAGAAGGGTTTTCCCCCACAAGTGCCGACGGTGAACATGATATACGCAACCCACGTCCCCAAAAGGGAGCAAAAGCGTGCATTAAGGGACGTATACGCGGTAGAGCCAGTCGCCCCAAAGTTCAACCCACGGTCCTCCTGCCCGATCACCTTTGATCGAAGGGACCATCCCACTAGCATCCGTCATGGTGGATTCGCCGCATTGGTTCTAGACCCAATTATTGACGGATTTCATATCACTAGAGTCCTTATGGACGGCGGCAGCAGCCTGAACCTGCTTTACCAGGATATAGTGTGGAAAATGGGCATAGGTCCCTCGAGGATTAAGCCCACCAAAACGACCTTTAAAGGCATAATACCAGGTGTAGAGGCCAACTGTACAGGCTCAGTCACACTTGAAGTGGTCTTCGGATCTCCGGATAATTTCCGAAGCGAGGAGTTAATCTTCGACATAGTCCCATTCCGCAGTGGCTATCATGCACTGCTCGGGTGAACCGCATTCGCCAAGTTCAATGCGGTACCGCACTACGCATACCTTAAGCTCAAAATGCCAGGCCCTCGAGGAGTAATTACGGTCAATGGAAACACCGAACGCTCCCTTTGAACGAAGGAGCACATGGCGGCCCTTGCAGCAGAAGTACAAAGCAGCCTCTCCAGGCAGTTCTCCAGTCTGGCCATTAAACGACCGGACACCGTCAAGCGCGCCCAGAGTAACCTACAACAAGACCGCCTAGAACGACCCGAGCAGGCGTAGAAATGCGGCCCCAACCCCAGCCCTTGCAAAAATGCGATACCAGTACTTCGCGTACATAACTACGCTCTAGAAATACCATGGGTACAGGGGGAGGGGCACCATCACGGCACGCCCGAAACACGGCTTAAACCGCACCAGGGGCTGCCGATTTTTTAATTTTCTCTTACTTTCAGGACTCCACTCTTCAGAAGGCCCGTTCGGCAGTTCAATTGCCGAACAAATGATGCAAGAACCAGGGAAGCAGACAAGCCACGCCGCATTACGGAACTCCCAGGTGGTCTCCATCACGAGCAGTATACCTGTTTCGCATACTATTCCGCAGCTTGCCCCTGGAACAGACACGTTAAATAGCCTAACCTTTTGCTTATGGCATTATTTGTATTGTTATGCTTTGATCGCAGCCCTCTTTAATAAACAATGCATAGCTTTTGTCTATTTTTGCATTACTCTTTTTTAATATATTTCCTTAACGACATCTTGCATCCGTACACTTTGGTACGACCAAAATACGCCAGGGGCTTTAGTACCCCTCAATATGGTGTGAGAAGTCCGAACACGTTAACAAGTGCGACACCCCGAACTTATAGCATTATATGCATCGGCTCCGAATCATGTCTTGGGTCAATAGTTGGGTTTGCCCGGCTCCTATGTTTTGGTGCCTTTTGTTCCGCTATATCGGCTAAGGTAGCACTAGGAGAACCACTGCGATTGTGCCACAGTTGAGCTAGGTCGAGCACCTCAGTGGAGAAAGGTAAAATTGACTGTCATGATGAAGCGAGGAGCTGGTCGCTGTTCGAGAGGTTTTTCTAGTCCCTAAAGACTTATGCCGCTTAGAGCGAGGAGCTGGCTCTGTCCGGCCAAGGTGTGGATAGCGCCCCGAACTCGGTCTTCCGAATACTAGGGGCTTCGCCAAAATTTAAAATTATAGAATTCTATGGCTAAGTGAGAGTGTTCACGCATTATAGTCCGATTGCCTTGTTCGTTGGGCTCAGCGCCTCCCTCGAAGGACCCAAACGTGGGAAAAAGAGCGCTCAGGTTTATCCCCGAACACCCCAGCACTAGCGGCACGGGGGCAGAAACCGACGACTTGCCATCTCTCAGAATTGATAAAAAAACCGCACAGAAGGTAATATTTTAAATTCCAACAGCATTGCTTAGCGCATATGAACAAGTTTTTAGCGCATAGGACAAAACGAGCAAGTTTCACTCAAAAATTACATCCCTAGAACATTCATCCGCCACAAGGCAAGCACCCTTCAGAACATCCTTAAAATAATTCTCGGGCTTGCGATGCTCTTTCCCCGGCGGTGGCCCGTCCTTCACAAGCTTCTCAGCATCCAGCTAGCCCCAGTGCACCTTAGCACAGGCAAGGGCCCTACGGGCACCTTCAATGCATACAGAGCGATTGATGACTTCGAGCCTTGGACAGGCCTCCACCAGCCGCCGCACCAGCCCGAAATAGCTCCCAGGCAGAGCCCCTCCAGGCCACAGCCGAACTATGAGGCCCTTCATGGCCTGTTCGGCTGCCTTGTGGAGCTCGACCAGTTGCTTCAGCTGGTCGCTCAGGGGCACGAGGTGTCCGGCCTCAGCATACTGAGACCAGAACACCTTCTCTGTCGAGCTGCCCTCCTCGGCTCGATAGAATGCGGCGGCATCGGACACACTCTGGGGAAGATCTGCGAACGCTCCTGGAGAGCTCCGGATTCAGGTAAGTAACAAGTAACTCACGTTTATGTGTTTGCTTTGCATAAAGAATGCCTTACCCGCCGCTATCTTCTTCACCTCATCCAACTCCTGGAGGGTCTTCTGGGATTCGGCCTTGGCAGACTTGGCATTTTCAATAGCCACCGCGAGCTCGGACTCTCGCGTCTTTGAGTCAAGCTCCAAACTCTCATGTTTTTCCATGAGAGCCTGGAGCTCTTGCCATACCTTGCCAACCTCAGCTTCATACTTCTCCCGCTCGGTGCGCTCCATGGCCGCCCTCTTCTCGGCCTCGACCAGCGCTTGCTTAAGGGTCGCCACCTCAGACGTGGCCCCTACAATAGCCACGATAATCCTGTCATTTTTTGCAATTGCACCTCTTTATATATATTTAAACAAGGTATTTCTTACCTTCGTTGTCCTCGAGCTGCTTCTTGGCACGCCCGAGCTCTTGCTCGGACCACTCGAGGTTCTGCTTTAGCGTGTCCACTTCTGCAGTCAGTGCAGCGGACGCAAGCAGAGAAGCCTGCATACGCATATTGACTCCTTTTTGTTAGACTCCTGCGAATTTTATTTGATCCTCTATTTGGCTTTTCTTCCCGAACGCCAAACAGAGCATCAGGGGCTACTGTCTATGTGGTAATATTATTTACACATTCTTTACTTACCTCAAAGACTGTTAAAAGGCTAGTACAAGCTTCAGTCAGTCCGCTCTTGGCGGACTGAACCTTCTGGACCACCGCACTCATAATGGGGCGGTGCTCCTCGTCGATGGAGGTGCCTTGGAGCGCCTCCAACAGATTGTCCGGTGCCTCCGGTTGGACGGGGGTCACCGGCACGGTGGGCTTGCTCCTCTTGGAAGGAGGTCCCTCGCCGGACTCTGGAAGCTTTGAAGGTTCCAGAGCGGTGTCCGGCCTAGAGCCAGACTTGGAGCCCTGGGGGGTTTCATCCCCTTTGCTCCTGGAGTCCGGGAGGTTGCCTTGCAGCGCCTCCAGGACCACCTCCTCCCGGCTTGGAACCTGTTGGGACAACACTTCGGTGTCGTCCGTAGGGCGGGGGGAGGAAGCCGTCGGAAGCGAGTTCACATCCCACGAGTCCAGTGAGCCGCTCGACGATGCGTCGAGCCGGTCTTTGGGTGGGCTGCATAAACATATTCGACATAAGGGAAAGCTGTGCAATAAACAAATACTATGAATTACTCTGGTATCCGGATACCTACAATTTTGCCAGGGGCTTGGCCCTGGGCGGCCACTCCTCTCCGCCGTTGTCGGCGTCGGTGGAGTAGTCCGGAGGAAGGGTTTTCCCCTTCTTGGACCCTCCAGCCTCCCTAGAGAGGGCAGCCTTCCTTTTCTTCTCTCCTCCCACTGGAGGGGGAGAGGTCTCTTCTTCTTCCTCCTCGTCTTCACGGGAGGAATGCGCCTCGGAACCGTCAGATGATGGATCCGACACCTCCTGGCGCCGGGCACTCTTTCGAGTCCCCGTGGCCTTTTTCGCAGCCTTCTTCTGCGGCACCACATAGGGTGCCGGAACTAGCAGCTTTGCCAAGCGAGCATTCGCTGGGCCTTTGGGCAAAGGAGCCGGACAGTTGATCTGTTCGGACGTGTCGGGACCCCGATTCCAAGTCACATCGATCTAGCCGGTAACACCTCATATCACTTTGCGGCCTCACGCACGGTATCCCCATGGGTGTTGCCTTACCCTGGCCCGGGACCGTTTGCGCCTTTTGGCTCACGTATATGATTGTGTCGCTAGCATCCATATGACAGAGAACCCGGGCCGACATGGCTAGTCGTGAACCCAAAACGGCACTAACCTATGGGGACAGGCATACATGATTCACATCGAGCATGTCGGTCAGCAGCGTGTGAATCTGGGCTATAGCACTGGGCCAACAGGACTCCGGATGTCACCGCGTGACATTTCCCCGAAGGGACAGACACCGGAATGAAGTGAAACACATGCCGGCCAGTCAAGTGTCTTGAGCAGTAGTGCTGGGCTAGCAGGACTCCGGTGAACCAGGCTGTAGAGGACTACTATGGCTCAATGAAGCACTAAACTACATTTCCCCATAAGAGAGGCTGCCAAGGATAAACAACTAGATTGTCGGATCCCACACATAGCAATACACGTCACACGTACGCATCACATGCAAGCATGTGCTGTACAACATGGCATCACAACATAACGCAAACTCATATAGATAAAATCCCAGAAGAGCCACATAGCATTAAATACAAACAGGGGTCACATGACCCATCATTCAGAGCATACAAGCAACGAAAGCATTACATGTCTGAGTACAGACAACTACAAAAGAAAAAGGCTGGGAAGCCTGACTATCTACAAGTCCCTCCCAAGGGTACAAGATCGTAGCTGAGGTAACAAGCTACTCGTCGAAGTCCAAGCGGCACTACTAGTGAGACAGATGTCTCATCTGCAAAACATAAATAAAGCAAACGTGAGTACAAAGGTACTCAGCAAGACTTACATCAGATCCTAGCATACATGCATTTGTATCAAGAAGGTAATGTGGGGTTTAGTTGCAGCAAGCTAGCTTTGACTCAGTAGCTATCCTGTTCTACAACAACGAGAAACTTCTTTGAGATGAGGCAGCGCACACGAGTCCACTAATCACAACATCAATACACTACTATGGATTCATCCCCGTCTCTCCACGAGAAGGCCATCCGTAGCACTCACACTTGTCTTGAGCATTTTAGAGTATCCACTTTAAGTTTTCTATGTACCACGTAAGCATCCAAGAAGTCCATAACCGAGGACATGGCTATTCGAATAGATCATGATAACCCTGCAGGGGTGTACTTCTTCACACACGCTCTCACCACTTATCACCATATACACGTCATGTATCTCGGCAACCTTCAAGCGGAAGCCTGGCGAGGGTGTCGGCCACGACCTGACTACCCAAACAAGACTTAATCCAGGTTTATCGCCTATTCGGATTCCATCCGCAAGGAGATCCGGTCGGGGTTTCGCTCACGGCCCCAAATGATGTGCACAGGGTTCCCGAGCCCACCATCCGGGTGCCACTCGGTACACCGGGCCACGTGTGCCTAGTCTGTCCCAAGTCCACCCTGCCGGGTGCCACTCGGTAGAAAAATAGCACTACCTATAAACACCAGAAACTATTTGCAACTCCTGGACATAGATCAAGTTGGCTAATAAGTCGAGAGGTGTCGAGTTACCAGAACCCAATATGTGGTAGTAGCTAGTCCTTGGACAACATACACAGAACTCAGTTCTTAGGGACGGTTCCAGTGAGACAACCCACCATGTACTCCTACATGGCCTCTCACCACTACCTTTACCAAATCGTGTTCACACGCTTAACTCCCAACATCAGAACATAGCACTGTACTCCAATTCATTCCCAATGAATCAGACCTGACATACTCTAAGAAATAGCAGGCATGGCATGGCAAGAACACAACATGGCTCAAGCAACTCCTACACATGCTAGTGGGTTTCAACTATTTACTGTGGCAATGACAGGTCATGCAGAGGGATGGGTTCAACTACCGCAGCATAAAGTAGCAGTTGAATCGTTGTTGTCCTAATGCAGTAAAAGGGAGCAGGAGCGAGAGAGTGGGATTGTATCGGAATGAACAAGGGGGTTTGCTTGCCTGGTAGATCAACATGGGGGGCACTGCTCCTCTGACAGGTACTCTGGATCGATCTCCGGAGCAGAACCTATTGAGAAGGAACGGTGTCGAAAATCAAACACAACTATATGCAACAATATGATGCATGATCATGGCATGAATATGTGATATTGTTTGAGTTAAAGCATCTAGCAATTATTTGGTTGAAGTCCATTTGAGCCAAGGGTTCAAATACAACTCCAAATTAAGCTCTTAAATATGCCATACGTGTGTTTTCATATATACAGCATGTATAGGTTGGTTTTTCATGCATGAAAATGGTACAGATGGAGAGATTGTATTTTTCATATATAAATTATTTCAATCTGAGCTATGGTTAAATTTCTATGAATTTTTGGAGTTTATATTAATTTCTGGAATTCTCTGAATTATTTAAAATCCAGAATAAATCATTATTGCGTCAGCATGACATCACAGAGGCGTCAGCAGGGCTGACCAGGTCAAACCTGACGTGTGGGGGCCACACGTCAGTGACACCGGGGCTAAACCTGAGTCAAACCCAGCTGACCAGGGTTTGACCGAGCACTGGGGCCCATAGTCAGTGGCTTAGGGGGTGGATTAAGCGGCAGGGTTAGCAGCTAATCATGCGCCACGTCAGCTGCCGGAGTTTCGCCGGCGACGACCTCGAGCCATGGCGGAAGTCCGCCGGAATGAGCTGGAGGCCATGGTTTGGCACACGGAGGCCACCAGCGTGTAGCCCGTGCACGGGCGCATCCAGCCGCGCTCAGGGAGGCCGCGGGAACGGCGGAGCTCGCCGGAGAAGAGCACGCGGCGGTGGCCGGAGCTCGGGTGGGTGCGGGGTTAGCGTTGCGGCTTGCAAACAAGCTGGCTGTCGCGCTAGCGTTGCTCCACGGGTCGTTGCGAGTGCAATAGACGCATGCACGGGGCCATTTGGTCACCGGGGCTTCGCCGGCGATGAGCACGTGCGGCGGAGCGGCTCGGCTCTAGTAGAGGAGGCGGCTAGAGGAAGCGTACGAGCGCGGGGAGAAGGGGAGAAGATGGCGGAGCTCACAGGGAGTCGGATGGGCGGCTCGTTTGGCTCGGGGAAGCGTCGGAGCAAGCGGGCGGCGAAGGGGATCTCCGGCGGACCGAGGTTGAAGAAGAGGTCAGAGAAGCTGCTGCAGGGTGCGTCCGCTCGCGTGGCTTGGCGGTGAGGTTGCGGACGAGGTGGCGGAGCTTCTGGACACAGCAGCGAGGCGAGGGGAGCACGGTGGCTGCGGCTACAGCATGCGGCGGTGACGGCAGCGCTCGGGCATTCGCGGGGAAGGGCGAGAGAGGAGGGGAGGCCACTGGAGAGAGGAAGAGAGGTGTGGGGTGGCGCATGGCGTCGCGCGGGGCATCCAGGCGACGAGGAGGAGGACAGGCAGGCAGGTGCCGTGGCGCGTGGAGTGCGCGCGCGCGCCGGGCACACGCCTCGCCTACTGGCGCGAGGTGGAGGACGGTGCGGTGGCCCAGGTAAGAATTTTTCCATTTTGTTTTCTTTTCTATTTTCTGACATTTGTTTCTGATTTAGTAAAAATACTAAATCATTTTATTTAATTCTGTCAAATTTTGCAGGGACCTAAGGAATTAATCCAAAGCCCCTCACCAAAATTCAGAATTGTTGGACAATATTTTGTATATATAAAAATATTTATCCGACACAAATAAATACTGGATTAATTCCAAATGCCCAAAATAGTCACTTATGAGCTCTTTAAAATATTTGTTTGATTTTTATCTCTGTCCAATATTTTCAGAGAGCAACATGAAAATTTTCTTGGACCCTTTTGGAGCAATTTTTACTTGGGTCATTTTCAGAAATGATTTCTGAGGGTTTCACAAATCCCCATTTCAAAGTTAACTGGAATTTAAACATAATGCAAACATGAAGGCTAGCCTAGGTCATACCAGAACTAGGGATGTGACAACTCGCCCCACTCAGAAAAATCTCGTCCCGAGATTCAGGAGTTGGCGGAAAGAAAACGGGGTACTCAAGTCGAAGATGATCTTCACGCTCCCAGGTAGCTTCTCTCTCGGAATGATGAGACCACTGAACCTTGAGAAACTTGATGTTATGATGTCGAGTGACACGCTCTGCTTGATCAAGAATGCGAACAGGGTACTCTCGATAGGTGAGGTTATCTTGGAGATCAAGCGTTTCGTGGTCCACTCCGCGGATGGGATCCGAGAAGCAACGCCTGAGTTGAGAGACGTGGAAGACATCATGAACTCGAGAAAGATGTGGGGGTAGTTCCAACTGGTAGGCAACCTCTGCTCGTTTAGCGAGAATGAGAAAGGGACCAATGTAATGAGAAAGGGGTAACCCGAAGGTAAGCTTTGTCGCCAATTTCATAAGCCACTTCCTTATGACTATGGTCGTACTGGCTCTTTTGACGAGATTGGGCTGTCTTCAAATTCTCACGAATGATGCGAACTTGCTCTTTTGCCTCCTGGATCATATCCGGTCCAAAGAATTGTCTTTCACTGGTTTCTGACCAGTTCAAAGGTGTTCGACATCTTCGTCCATACAGAATCTCAAAAGGAGCTTTCTTGAGGCTGGATTGGTAGCTGTTGTTATAAGCAAACTCGGCGAAGGGAAGACACTTCTCCCAATACATACCGAATGAGATAACACAAGCTCTAAGCATGTCTTCGAGAATTTGGTTGACCCCTTCCACCTGACCACTTGATTGAGGGTGGAAAGCGGTACTGAAGGAAAGATGGGTGCCCATGGCAGTTTGGAAACTCTCCCAGAAATGAGAAGTGAAGTGACTACCATGGTCTGAATTGATCTCTAGTGGGACACCATGAAGTGACACTATTCAAGAAATATATAAGTCAGCGAGCTGACTAGCAGTGATACTCTCTCGAACAGGTAGGAAGTGAGCCACTTTGGAAAGACGTTCAATGACTATGAAGATAGCATTATTCCCTCTCTTGGTCCTGGGAAAGCCGTTGATGAAGTCCATACCAACTTTATCCCATTTCCACTCAGGAATAGCCAAAGGTTGAAGGGTGCCAGCAGGCCTTTGATGTTCTTCCTTAACGCGACGACAAATGTCGCAGTTAGCAATAAACTGAGCAATTTCTCTCTTCATCCTAGTCCACCAGAACCTCTGGCGTAGGTCCTGATACATCTTAGTACTACCGGGATGAATCGTGAGAGGAGATTCATGAGCCTCCTTAAGGATTAAATGCCGAAGATGCTGCTTCTTGGGGACCACCAGGCGATTCCTGAAGAAAACAACACCTCGGTCATCTATAGAGAAACTACCAGCAATGCCCTTAGCAATGTTTCTCTTGATCCGGGTAATCCCCGTATCATGCTTCTGGGCTTCTATGATATGATCCACAAGAGTAGGTTTCGCCACCAAGGTAGAAAGGAATCCATGAGGAGCAATGTGAAGGTTAAGCTTACAGAATTCCTCATGAAGAAGTGGTTGGCCCTGCTGCAACATGAGATTGTTACAATAGGACTTACGACTTAGTGCATCAGCCACGACATTTCCCTTGCCTGGGGTGTAGGTAATCCCTAAGTCGTAATCTGAGATCAACTCCAACCAATGTCTTTGCCTAAGGTTCAAATCTGGTTGGGTGAAGATATACTTGAGGCTCTGGTGATCGGTGTAAATCTCGCAACGTTTACCGAGAAGGTAATGTCGCCAGGTCTTAAGTGCATAGACTATGGCTGCCAGCTCTAGATCATGTGTAGGATAATTCTCCTCATGTGGATGCAACTGTCGAGATGCATAGGCAATCACATGGCGATCTTGCATAAGAATGCAACCTAGTCCCTGTCGTGAGGCATCACAATAGATAACAAAGTCCTTAGTGAAATCCGGTGGCACAAGTATGGGAGCAGAAGTCAGGCGTCTTTTCAGTTCCTGGAAACTATGCTCACACTGTGGGGACCACTCAAACTTTTTATCTTTCTTAAGAAGTTCCATGAGAGGTTTGGCCACTTTGGAGAAGTTCTCAATGAAGCGGCAACAATAACTGGCTAGACCAAGGAAACTCCTAACTTGCTTAACTGTTTCAGGCGAGTCCAATCAAGAACGGCCTGAACTCTCTCGAGATTGACGGCAATGCCCTTACCTGAGACCACGTGTCCTAGGTAGGTCACTTCTGGCAACCAAAATTCGCACTTGGAGAACTTGGCATAAAGGCGGTGCTCTCTGAGTTTTTCTAGCACAAGTCTAAGGTGTTCGGCATGATCTTCCTCGTTCTTCGAATAAATAAGAATATCATCGAGGTAAACCACGACGAACTTATCTAAGTACTCCATGAAGATCGAGTTCATCAAGCGAGAGAATGTAGCTGGAGCATTGGTGAGACCAAAGGACATGACGGTGTACTCGTACTGACCATAACGAGTGACAAAAGCTGTCTTAGGAATGTCCCCATTTCTGATCTTGATTTTGTGGTAGCCTAACTCAAATCCATCTTGGAAAAGACTGAGGATCCAGTGAGCCGATGATACAGGTCATTGATCCTGGGGAGCGGATACTTGTTCTTTATCGTGACCAAATTAACGGGACGATAATCTACAACCATCCGGTCTGTACCATTCTTCTTCTTGAAGAAGAGGACGGGGCAAGCCCAGGGAGAAGAACTAGGACGGATGAAACCCTTTTGCAAGGATTCATCAAGTTGTTTCTTAAGCTCAGCTAGTTCTAAGGGTGCCATCTTGTAAGGTCTCCTAGAGATAGGAGCGGTTCCTGGGATAAGATCTATGGCAAATTCTACATCTCTTTCAGGTGGAATACCTGGCAGTTCCTCTGGAAAGACATCCGGAAAGTCACGGACTAACGGAATATCTTCAAGGTCTGGAAGAGGGTTGGCATTAAGAGAATAGAGCTGACGCTTTGCAACTCTAGTGGAGACGGTGACTATCTTGCCAGATGGGTGTGTAAGATGAACAAACCTTGTGTAACAATCAATCTTGGCATAATGACCTTTCATCCAGTCCATACCCAAGATGATGTTAATATCTGTAGACTTGAGGGCTATAAGTGATGCAAGGAATACAAGTCTGTCAACAAGGATTTCATTACCGTGGCTTATTCTGGTAGTTTGCCATCTAGACCCTGGAGTTTGGATTTCAAGTGGAGTTGGCATATCACAAAATGACATGTCGTGCAAACGAGCATAGCCTTCAGAGATGAAGGAGTGAGATGCTCCGGTATTGAACAGAACCGAAGCTGGATGGCAATTGACAAGGAGGGTGCCAAGAACGACATTCGGATCATCATGAGTGTCTTTAGCTAAGACGTGATGCACATATCCATGTTCAGTGGGAGCTGACTTGACACTAATCATCTTGCGTGATGGCTTACCACGGCCAACAGACTTCTCAGGCTGGGGTGGAGCATAGTTGGTTTGAGAGCAGTCACATGCATAGTGTCCTGGCTCTCCGCAGGTGAAACAAGTCCCTGAAGTAGGACGTGGACCCGCTTTGACAAGTGGTCTATCAATAGGCCTGGGTGGAGCATGTAACTGAACTGGGTGAGGTGCCACACAAGAGGGCCTTGGTGTATAACCGGGTGGAAGAGCGGAGTTCGGAACCCAAATCCGGCGCTTCTGCGAAGTAGAACCAGAAGAAGAACCCAAACCACGGGTGTGCTTACGAGACTCCTCGTAAGTGAGTTGAGTTGTCTCTACATTAATGGTCTTGTTCACAAGAGCCTGGAACGTATTGCAATGATGCAAGTGGAGATCACGATGCAACTTGGGGTTGAGACCCTTCCGGAACCTAGCCTGCTTCTTGGCGTCCGTGGACACCTCTTCTGTAGCATAGCGGGCAAGGTTCTCAAACTCTCTACTGTAAGCATCAACAACCATCTTACTCTGGGTGAAACTACGGAACTCTTCTCTCTTGCGATCAATGAGGGCTTAAGGAATGTGATGTTCATGAAAGGCTTCAGTAAAATCTCTCCAGGTAGGTATCTGGCCAGCTGGAAGCATAGCCTCATAGTTCTGCCACCAAAGACTAGCAGGACCTTCCAGATGATAAGCAGGGTAGGTGACCTTGTCACTTTCAGCTACGTTCGCAGAGCGCAGCATGTGTGTGATACTATGTAGCAAGTCATCTGCATCGAGTGGTTCAATGGAATGATGGAAGGTAGGTGGTTTCAGACCAATGAAATCATAGATGGACGCTGACTCTTTGTGCTGATGGGAGGTGTTCTCCTCAATACGTGCTAACAAGCGGTTAGACTCTCGCTTGTTCTTCACCATCTCTAACATGAACGCTGCCAACGAAGGATGATCGGGAGGATCCTCATCCCTAGCATCTCCGTGGTTCCGGCTACAAGCAACAGAACTTCGGTTAACTGAGGACATCCCGAAGAACCAACCAAGGAAACAAGGATGGATTCAGCATCATCATAAGGATGTAGAATATAGTGCGAGGAAAAATACTATCTCTTGAACTCCTAGGACAATTCCGGCAGCATAACGGCAGCAAAATGCTCGAAATGAGACATTCTGCAAAAGACGGGGTAGCACCATACTCAACATCATCACTCAAGGTTCTGAGATATTGCTAAACAGGCTACACCGGAGGTACTCAAACTGGGATATGACTCAGATCAACCAAACCTTAGAGACTACGGAGTAGTAACACGTGATCCTAATAGACGGAAGAGAAAGCCTAGTTCCTTAACCCCGTAGGAAAGATAGGACGACTCAGATCAGAAGGGCATGAGGTATAAGGAGTAAAAAGAGCCTTACGTTCCCTTCCACAATCAATTCCCCTATATAGCTAAAGAATTTCTAGACCCAACTTCGACCAAGTTGGCTTGGCAATCCTACAGGCAGTCAGGCTCTGATACCAAAGCTGTCGGGACCCCGATTCCAAGTCACATCGATCTAGCCAGTAACACCTCATATCACTTTGCGGCCTCACGCACGGTATCCCCACGGGTGTTGCCTTACCCTGGCCTGGGACTATTTGCGCCTTTTGGCTCACGTATATGATTGTGTCGCTAGCATCCATATGACAGAGAACCCGGGCCAACATGCTTAGTCGTGAACCCAAAACGGCACTAACCTATGGGGACATGCATACATGATTCACATCGAGCATGTCGGTCAGCAGCGTGTGAATCCGAGCTGTAGCACTGGGCTAACAGGACTCCGGATCACCGCGTGACATTTCCCCGAATGGATAGACACAGGAATGAAGTGAAACACATGCCGGCCAGTCAAGTGTCCTAAGCAGTAGTGCTGGGCTAGCAGGACTCCGGTGAACCAGGCTTTAGCGGACTACTATGGCTCAAGGAAGCACTAAACTACATTTCCCCATAAGAGAGGCTGCCAAGGATAAACAACTAGATTGTCGGATCCCACACATAGCAATACACGTCACACGTACGCATAACATGCAAGTATGTGCTGTACAACATGGCATCACAACATAACGCAAACTCATATAGATAAAAGCCCAGAAGAGCCACATAGCATTAAATACAAACAGGGGTCACATGACCCATCATTCAGAGCATACAAGCAACGGAAGCATTACATGTCTGAGTACAGACAACTACAAAAGAAAAAGGCTGGGAAGCCTGACTATCTACAAGTCCCTCCCAAGGGTACAAGATCGTAGCTGAGGTAACAAGCTACTCGTCGATGTCCAAGCGGTACTACTAGTGAGACAGATGTCTCATCTGCAAAACATAAATAAAGCAAACGTGAGTACAAAGGTACTCAGCAAGACTTACATCAGATCCTATCATACATGCATTTGTATCAAGAAGGTAATGTGGGGTTTAGTTGCAGCAAGCTAGCTTTGACTCAGTAGCTATCCTGTTCTACGACAACGAGAAACTTCTTTGAGATGAGGCAGCGCACACGAGTCCACCAATCACCACATCAATACACTACTATGCATTCATCCCCGTCCCTCCACGAGAAGGCCATCCGTAGCACTCACACTTGTCTTGAGCATTTTAGAGTATCCACTTTAAGTTTTCTATGTACCACGTAAGCATCTAAGAAGTCCATAACCGAGGACACGGCTATTCGAATAGATCATGATAACCCTGCAGGGGTGTACTTCTTCACACACGCTCTCACCACTTATCACCATATACACATCATGTATCTCGGCAACCTTCAAGCGGAAGCCTGGCGAGGGTGTCGGCCACGACCTGACTACCCAAACAAGACTCTAATCCAGGTTTATCGCCTATTCGGGTTCCATCCGCAAGGAGGTCCGGCCGGGGTTTCGCTCACGGCCCCAAACGATGTGTACAGGGTTCCCGAGCCCACCATCCGGGTGCCACTCAGTACATCGGGCCACGTGTGCCTAGTCTGTCCCAAGTCCACCCTGCCGGGTGCCACTCGGTAGAAAAATAGCACTACCTATAAACACAAGAAACTATTTGCAACTCCTGGACATAGATCAAGTTGGCTAATAAGTCGAGGGGTGTCGAGTTACCGGAACCCAATATGTGGTAGTAGCTAGTCCTTGGACAACATACACAGAACTCAGTTCTTAGGGACGGTTCCAGTGAGACAACCCACCATGTACTCCTACATGGCCTCTCACCGCTACCTTTACCAAATCGTGTTCACACGCTTAACTCTCAACATCAGAACATAGCACTGTACTCCAATTCATTCCCAATGAATCAAACCTGGCTTACTCTAGGCAATAGCAGGCATGGCATGGCAAGACACAACATGGCTCAAACAACTCCTACACATGCTAGTGGGTTTTAACTATTTACTGTGGCAATGACAGGTCATGCAGAGGAATGGGTTCAACTACCGCAGCATAAAGTAGCAGTTGAATCGTTGTTGTCCTAATGCAATAAATGAGGAGCAGGAGCGAGAGAGTGGGATTGTATCGGAATGAACAAGGGGGTTTGCTTGCCTGGTAGATCAACAGGGGGGCACTGCTCCTCTGACAGGTACTCTGGATCGATCTCCGGAGCAGAACCTATCGAGAAGGAACGGTGTCGAAAATCAAACACAAGTATATGCAACAATATGATGCATGATCATGGCATGAATATGTGATATTGTTTGAGTTAAAGCATCTAGCAATTATTTGGTTGAAGTCCATTTGAGCCAAGGGTTCAAATACAACTCCAAATTAAGCTCTTAAATATGCCATAAGTGTGTTTTCATATATACAGCATGTATAGGTTGGTTTGTCATGCATGAAAATGGTACAGATGGATAGATTGAATTTTTCTGATCATTTTTCATATATAAATTATTTCAATCTAGCTACGGTTAAATTTCTATGAATTTTTGAAGTTTATATCAATTTCTGGAATTCTCTGAATTATTTAAAATCCAGAAAAAATCATTATTGCGTCAGCATGACATCACAGAGGCGTCAGCAGGGCTGACCAGGTCAAACCTAACATGTGGGGGCCACACGTCAGTGACACCGGGGCTAAACCCGAGTCAAACCCAGCTGACCAGGGTTTGACCGAGCACTGGGGCCCATAGTCAGTGGCTTAGGGGGTGGATTAAGCGGTAGGGTTAGCAGCTAATCACGCGCCAGGTCAGCCGCCAGAGTTTCACCGGCGACGACCTCGAGCCATGGCGGAAGTTCGCCGGAATGAGCTGGAGGCCATTGTTTGGCACACGGAGGCCACCGGCGGGTAGCCCATGCACGGGCGCATCCAGCCGCGCTCAAGGGAGGCCACGGGAACGGCGGAGCTCGCCGGAGCAAAGCTCGCGGCGGCGGTCGGAGCTCGGGTGGGTGCGGGGTTAGCGCTGCGGCTTGCAAACAAGCTGGCTGTCGCGTTAGCGTTGCTCCACGGGTCGTTGCAAGTGCAACGGATGCATGCACGGGGCCATTTGGTCACCGGGGCTTCGCCGGCGACGAGCCCGTGCGGCGGAGCGGCTCGGCTCCGGTAGAGGAGGCGGCTAGAGGAAGCGTACGAGCGCGGGGAGAAGGGGAGAAGATGGCGGAGCTCACAAGGAGTCCGATGGGCGGCTCGTTTGGCTCGGGGAAGTGTCGGAGCGAGCGGGCGGCGAAGGGGATCTCCGGCGGACTGAGGTTGAAGAATAGGTCGGGGGAGCTGCTGCAGGGCGCGTCCGCTCGCGTGACTTGGCGGTGAGGCTGCGGACGAGGTGGCGGAGCTTCTGGACACAGCAGCGAGGCGAGGGGAGCACGGTGGCTGCGGCTACGACGTGCGGCGGCGACGGCAGTGCTTGGGCGTTTGCGGGGAAGGGCGAGAGAGAGGAGGGGAGGCCACTGGACAGAGGGAGAGAGGTGCGGGGTGGCGCGTGGCGTCGCGCGGGGCATCGAGGCGATGAGGAGGAGGACAGGCAGGCAGGTGCCGTGGCGCGCGGAGCGCGCGCGCGCCGGGCACACGCCTCGCCTACTGGCGCGAGGTGGAGGACGGTGCGGTGGCCAGTGGGCTGGGCCAGCACAGTTGGGCCGGCACAGTGCCAGGCCGCAGGTGGCCCAGGTAAGCATTTTTCCATTTGGTTTCTTTTCTATTTTCTGACATTTGTTTCTGATTAGTAAAAATACTAAATCATTTTATTTAATTCTGTCAAATTTTGCAGGGACCTAAGGAATTAATCCAAAGCCCCTCACCAAAATTCAGAATTATTGGACAATATTTTGTATATATAAAAATATTTATCCAACGCAAATAAATACTGGATTAATTCCAAATCCCCAAAATAATTACTTATGAGCTCTTTAAAATATTGGTTTGATTTTTATCTTTGTCCAATATTTTCAGAGAGCAACATGAGCATTTTCTTGGACCCTTTTGGAGCAATTCTTAGTTGGGTCATTTTCAGAAATGATTTCTGAGGGTTTCACAAATCCCCATTTCAAAGTTAAATGGAATTTAAACATGATGCAAACATGAAGGCTAGCCTAGGTCATACCAGAACTAGGGATGTGACAGGACGTCACCTGCCAATCCTGTCAAAGGTAAGGGACCTTAGATCCCGCATGGAGTCAAACTATGAAAAACTGACACCCTGTAAAAGGAAAAAACTGCATGAGCATGACGGTGCGTACTGAATCCGCGATCCTCGGTAGCGGATGCGGGGGCCGCGGCGCCCTTGAAAAGCACCTTCCAGGCATCTTCGTACGTCATGTCGAAGAGCCTGCTCAGAGTTTGGTGCCACGCCGGGTCAAACTCCCACAGGTTGAAAGCCCGTTGTTGACACGGGAGGATCAGGCGGATGAGCATAACCTGGAATACGTTGACAAGTTTGAGCTTCTTGTCCACCAGGGTTTGGACGCATGTTTGGAGTCCGGTCAGCTCTCCTTTTTTACCCCACGACAGGCCCGTCTCCTTCCAGGAGGTGAGCCACGTAGGGGGTCCGGATCGAAACTCGGGGGCTGCGACCCATTCGGGGTCGCGCGGCTCGGTGATGTAAAACCACCCCTATTGCCACCCCTTCAGGGTCTCCACAAGGAGCCCTCGAGCTATAAGACGTTGGCCATCTTGCCCACCATGGCGCCTCCGCACTCCGCCTAGTTGCCGCGCACCACCTTCGGCTTGACATTGAAAGTCTTGAGCCATAGGCCGAAATGGGGGGCGGATGCGGAGGAAAGCCTCGCACACGGCGATAAACGCTGAGATGTTGAGGACAAAGTTCAGGGCCAGATCGTGGAAATCCAGGCCATAGTAGAACATGAGCCCCCGGACAAATGGGTGAAGAGGGAAGCCCAGTCCACGGAAGAAATGGGGGAGGAACACCACCCTCTCATGGGGCCTAGGGGTGGGGATGAGCTTCCCCTTTTCGGGAAGCCGGTACGCAATGTCGTTAGACAAGTATCCGGCCTTCCTCAGTTTTTTGATGTGTCCCTCCATGACGGAGGAGACCATCCACTTGCCTCCTGCTCTGGACATGGCTGGAGAAGGTTGAGGTGGGGAGTGCGGACTTGGGCGATGGAGCTCGAGTGCGCGAGAATGGATAAGCAAGGGAGGAAGAAGGCGTAGGTGAAAAGGTGGATCCTTATCCCCTTATATGGGTGGACGCAACTACGTGTCCCCACCAGCCTGGTAAAACTCGCTTATCTCCAAGCACCGTAATCAATGGCGCGGTTGGGTTACCCACGCTCGTATTGATGAGAATCCCGGAATAAGGGGACACGATCTCTGCTTTAACAAGACGTGCCAAGGAAACCGCCTCGCATGACGCGCTGAGGTGGGATAATGAAACGACTCGGATAAAGGCTTGGCCGTGGTGTGTCACACTATGGAATACGTCAGCAGATTAGATTTGTGTAAATATTATTCTCTCTATGGCAATATGTGGAAACTTATTTTGCAGAGCCGGATACTATCTTTGTGTTCTAAATCTTCTATGAAGTACTTGGAGGAGGAACCCGCCTTGCAATGCCGAAGACAATCTGCGCGCCGGACTCGTCGTCATTGAAGCCTGGTTCAGGGGCTACTGAGGGAGTCCTGGATTAGGGGGTGTCCAGATAGCCGGACTATACCTTCAGCCGGATTCCTGGACTAGGAAGATACAAGATTGAAGACTTCATCCCGTGTCCGGAAGGGACTCTCCTTGGCGTGGAAGGCAAGCTTGGCGATACGGATATGCAGATCTCCTACCATTGTAACTGACTTTGTGTAACCCTAACCCTCTCTAGTGTCTATATAAACCGGAGGGTTTTAGTCCGTAGGACAATATACAGAACAACAATCATACCATAGGCTAGCTTCTAGGGTTTAGCCTTTCCGATCTCGTGGTAGATCTACTCTTGTACTACCCATATCATCAATATTAATCAAGCAGGACGTAGGGTTTTACCTCCATCGAGAGGGCCTGAACCTGGGTAAAACTTCGTGTCCCTTGCCTCCTGTTACCATCTGACCTAGACGCACAGTTCGGGACCCCCTACCCGAGATCCGCCGGTTTTGACACCGACACCTCCCTTCTTAAGGAAACAATGGACAGGACTTACCCACTGACTATCAGGAAAATTATACCTGCCTCCAGAAGCTTGAGTATTTCTTTTCTTACCACTTCTTTCATTTTAGGATTCAGACATCGTTGAGGATCACGAACTGGTTTGGCACCTGCTTCCAAATTTATTTTATGTTGACATAGAGTGGGACTAATGCCCTTAAGATCATCAAGAGTATATCCAATAGCAGCATGATGCTTCTTCAGAGTTTTCAATAATCTTTCTTCTTCATGCTCTGAAAGGTTAGCACTAATAATAACAGGATATATCTTCTTTTCATCAAGATAAGCATATTTAAGATTATCAAGCAAAGGTTTAAGCTCAAACACGGGATCACCCTTGGGTGGAGGAGGATCCCCTAAAATTTCAACAGGCAAATTGTGTTGCAGAATAGGTTCCTGTTTAAAGAATACGTCATCTATTTCCCTTCTCTCATTCATGAACATATCATTTTCATGGTCTAGCAAATAGTGTTCTAAAGGATCACTAGGAGGTACGGCAATAGAAGCAAGACCAATAATTTCATCCTTACTAGGTAATTCTTCCTCACGATGTTGTTTACTAAATTTAGAGAAATTAAACTCATGAAGCATATCATCCAAGCCAACAGTAACAACATTCTTTTTGCTATCTATCCTAGCATTAACAGTGTTCAAGAAGGGTCTACCAAATATAAGGGGACAAAAGCTATCTTGCGGAGGAGTAAGAACAAGAAAATCAGCAGGAAATTTAGTTTTCCCACACAAGATTTCAACATCTCTAACAATTCCCATTGCTGAAATAGTATCTCTATTGGCAAGTTTAATTGTGACATCAATATCTTCTAATTCAGCAGGTGCAATTTCATGCTTGATTTCTTTATACAAGTCATAAGGTATAACACTAGCACTAGCACCCATATCACATAAGCCATGATAACAATGATCTCCTATTTTAACAGAAATAACAGGCACGCCTACCACAGGTCTATGTTTATCTTTAGCACAAGGTTTAGCAATTCTAGCAGTTTCACCTTCGAACTGAATAACATGCCCATCAATATTATTAGACAAGAGATCATTAACAATAGCAATATTAGGTTCTACTTTAACTTTCTCAGGAGGTGTATAAGTTCTAATATTGCTTTTACGAACAACAGTTGAAGCTTTAGCATGATCCTTTACTCTAACAGGGAAAGGTGGTTTCTCAACATAAGAAGTAGGAACAATAGGATCATTATAAGTGACAGTCTTTTCTTCAACTTTAATAGGTGCAACTACTTTTACTTCTATGGGAGGATGATATTTAAACCACTTCTCCTTAGGGAGATCAACATAAGTAGCAAAAGATTCACAGAAAGAAGCTACTATCTCAGAGTCGAGTCCATATTTAGCGCTAAACTTACGGAAAATATCGGTGTCCATAAAAGATTTAACACAATCAAAGTTAGGTGTCATACCTGACTCTTTACCTTCGTCGAGGTCCCAATCTTCAGAGTTGCGTTTAATTCTATCCAATATATTCCATCTGAATTCAATAGTCTTCATCATAAAAGAGCCAGCACAAGAAGTATCTAGCATGGTGCGATTGTTATCAGAAAGCGAAGCATAAAAACTTTGCATAATTATTTCTCTCGAGAGCTCATGATTGGGGCATGAATATAACATTGATTTAAGCCTCCCCCAAGATTGAGCGAAGCTTTCTCCTTCGCGAGGCCAGAAATTATATATATAATTGCGATCACGATGAACAAGATGCATAGGGTAATACTTTTGATGAAATTCCAATTTCAATCTTTTATAGTTCCATGATCTCATATCATCACATAGGCTATACCATATCAATGCGTCTCCCTCCAAAGATAAAGGGAAGACCTTCTTCTTAGCAACATCATCGGGTATACTCAAGCTTAAATAATCCAAAAACTTCATCCACGTATATTAAGTGCTCATCAGGATGCTTTGTTCCATCTCCTGTAAAAGGGTTAGCTAGCAGTTTTTCCATCATACCCGAAGGAAATTCAAAAGGAGTTTCATCTTCAGTAGGTTCAGTAGGTTGAGGAGCAACTCTTGGCTCTACTGGACGGGGTGAAGATACCCCGAACAAGCCCCTTAGAGAATTAATTTCCATAGTAACAAGTGACAGGTAAATTTCAGTAGACTATAAAAATTTTTCCTTACCAAATTTCACCTACCAAAGGCGCTACACTCCCCGGCAACGGCGCCAAAAAAGAGTCTTGATGACCCACAAGTATAGGGAATCTATCGTAGTCCTTTCGATAAGTAAGAGTGTCGAACCCAATGAGGAGCAAAAGGAAATGATAAGCGGTTTTCAGCAAGGTATTCTCTACAAGTACTGAAATAAGTGGTAACAGATAGTTTTGTGATAAGATAAATTGTAACAAGCAACAAGTAACAAAAGTAAATAAAGTGCAGCACGATGGCCCAATCCTTTTTGTAGCAAAGGACAAGCCGGAATAAACTCTCATAATAGGAAAATCTCTCCCGAGGACACATGGGAATATCGTCAAGCTAGTTTTCATCACGTTCATATGATTCGCGTTCGCTACTTTGATAATTTGATATGTGGGTGGACCGGTGCATGGGTGCTGTTCTTACTTGAACAAGCATCCCACTTATGATTAACCTCTATTGCAAGCATCCGCAACTACAACAAAAGTATTAAGGTAAACCTAACCATATGGATCCAAATCAGCCCCTTATGAAGCAACGCATAAACTAGGGTTTAAGCTTCTGTCACTCTAGCAACCCATCATCTACTTATTACTTCCCAATGCCTTCCTCTAGGCCCAAATAATGGTGAAGTGTTATGTAGTCGACGTTCACATAACACCACTACAGGCTAGACAGCATACATCTTATCAAAATATCAAACGAATACCAAATTCACATGACTACTAATAGCAAGACTTCTCCCTTGTCCTCGGGAACAAACGTAATTACTCAGAAAGCATATTCATGTTCATAATTAGAGGGGTAATAATATGCATATAGGATCCGAACATATGATCTTCCACCAAATAAACCAACTAGCATCAACTACAAGGAGTAATTAACACTACTAGCAACCTACTAGCACCAATCCCGGACTTTGAGACAAGAATTGGATACAAGAGATGAACTAGGGTTTGGAGATGAGATGCTGCTGGTGAAGATGTTGATGGAGATTGCCCTCTCCCGATGAGAGGAGCGTTGGTGATGACGATAGTGATGATTTCCCCCTCCCGGAGGGAAGTATCCCCGACAGAATAGCTCTGCCGGAGCTCTAGATTGGATCCGCCAAGGTTCCGCCTCGTGGCGGCGGAGTCTCGTCCCGAAAAGTTCCTTCCCCTTTTTTTCTCATCGAAAGACTTCATATAGGAGAAGATGCACGTCAGAGAGCCACCAGGGGGCCCACGAGGTAGGGGGGGGCGCCCCCACACTCGTGAGCAGGGTGTGGGCCCCCTAGCCTTCATCTTTGGCGAGGATTTTTATTTATTTATTTTAAGATGTTCCGTGGGGTTTCAGGACTTTTGGAGTTGCGCAGAATAGGTCTCTAATATTTGCTCCTTTTCCAGCCCAGAATTCCAGCTGCCGGCATTCTCCCTCTTCATGTAAAACTTGTAAAATAAGAGAGAATAGCCATAAGTAGTGTGATATATAGTGAAATAACAGCCCATAATGCGATAAATATCGATATAAAAGCATGATGCAAAATGGACGTATCAACTCCCCCAAGCTTAGACCTCGCTTGTCCTCAAGCGAAAAGCCGATAACAATAAATATGTCCTCATGTTTAGAGGTAGAGGCGTCGATAAAAATAAAATACGGACATGAAGGCATCATGATTATTCTCATAACAGCAACATATATAGATTTTGTCATATGATTACTTATGTTCAAGGGATGATCTATTCACAATGCAAAAGTATAAATCGTAAACCTTATTAGGCTCCGACAAACTGTAATCTCAGTCATTGAAGCAATTGCAATTTATCATAACATCGGAAAGAGTCTATGTTGGAGCTAAAAAGCAAGTCCACATACTCAACTATCATCTAGTCCTTCATAATTGCTAACACTCACGCAATACTTGTGGTTACGGAGTTTTAATCGGACACGGAGAAAGATAGGGGCTTATAGTTTTGCCCCACAACCTTTTACCTCAAGGGTAATGTCAACAATAATGGTTCATGCTCCCCTACATCCAATTAGGTATATATATCATGTTCTTTCAAACATGCTGAGCTTGCCAAAGGATAAAATGAAAAAGAAAAGGTGAAGATCACCATGACTCTTGCATAAGGTAGAAGATAATAATAAAGGATGGGACCTTCGCAGAGGGAAGCAGAGGTTGCCATGCGCTTTTATAGGAGAAGATGGACGTCGGAGAGCCACCAGGGGGCCCACGAGGTAGGGGGTCGCGCCCTAGGGGGGGCGCCCCCACCCTCGTGAGCAGGGTGTGGGCCCCCTAGCCTTCATCTTTGGCGAGGATTTTTCTTTATTTATTTTAAGATGTTCCGTGGGGTTTCAGAACTTTTGGAGTTGCGCATAATAGGTCTCTAGTATTTGCTCCTTTTCCAGCCTAGAATTCTAGCTGCCGGCATTCTCCCTCTTCATGTAAACCTTGTAAAATAAGAGAGAATAGCAATAAGGAGTGTGATATAAAGTGAAATAACATCCCATAATGCGATAAATATCGATATAAAAGCGTGATGGAAAATGGACGTATCAGGGACACACATGTGACATGCCTCATCTTTACCATTAATACACCTACCTATGAATAGAGCAAAATAATTTATAGCAGGAAAGTGGATGCTCCCTATGGTGGCTTGTGTTATATCTCTAGATTCCCCCACAGTTATACTAGCAAGAAAATCTCTAAATTCAGATTTGCGAGGATCCCTGATACTACCCCATTGTGGAAGTTTGCAAGCTGTGGTAAAATCCTCTAAGTCCATAGTGTAAGAATTATCATAAAGATCAAATAGGACAGTTGGAGAATTACGTGAAGTTGAAAATTCAAACCTCCTCACAAAGGAACTAGTGAGATAGTGATACTGACTACACTTCTCTTCCTCGAAGCTCACAAGATCGGCGTTACGCAAATATGCGTTAAATTCTTCTTTAATTCCCGCTCGATCCTTAAAATTTTCCAAAGGCCAATCACAAGGACGCACTGGAGCATCTCTTGGTGGCTCTTCATCAGCATCACGCATTGCAAGCCTGGGTCCTTGCTTCCTTGAGGAACCACCTTGGAACATTTTCCTAAGCATATTTCTTCCTCTGAAAAATTCTAGAAATGTTTAGTAACTTCAAAATAAAAGTAAACCAAACTCAATAATATTGATAGAAACTACACCTACAAGTGCCCAGGGCCTATATCATGCATCAAAACTACTTTTGACCATATAAATTTGACATGCAAGCTCAAGAACAGGGTCACCTAAGCAGCAAAAATTTGCAATGAATAAAGAACTCGAACAACAACTAATTGGACCAATGGAGGATTCACATACTAAGGAACAATCTCCCCAAGCAGTTTTGTGAGAGGTGCTTTGAGCAAGGAGATCAAAAATGGCAGCAAAATGAGCTAGAACTCGGGTTTGAGATGGATATCCGTGTTTGTGGGAGGAAGAAGAAGTGTGTGGGTGCAGGGATAAGTGGAGGAGGGCCACCGTGGGCCCACGAGGCAGGGGGGCGCGCCTTGGGAGGTAGAGCGCACCCTCCACCCTCGTGGGCAGGTGGTTGACCCCCCTGCTATGTTCTTAGTGCCAAATATTCTCAAATATTCTAGAGAAAATCATATTCAAATTTCAAGGCAATTGGAGAACTTTTATTTTTGAGGTATTTTTATATTGCACGGATAATCAGATAACAGACGGAAAAGTATTATTTTTATTTTATTTAATATAAATAACAGAAAGTAAAAGTGGGGTACAGAAGGTTGTGCCTTGTAGTTTCATCCATCTCATGATCATCAAAAGGAATCCACTAACAAGGTTGATCAAGTCTTGTTAACGAACTCATTCCGAATAACATGGAACCGGAGAAATTTCGAATAACACTATGTTACCTCAACGGGGATATGCACATCCCCAATAATAACAATATCATATTTCTTCTTGACAGTAGGAAGAGGAAATTCAAAACCTCCAAATATAATCGATGGAAATTTCCAATAGAATTGATACTATGAACTTGAGGTTGTTTCCTCGGAAAGTGTACCGTGTGCTCATTACCATTAACATGAAAAGTGACATTGCCTTTCGTGCAATCAATAACAGCCCCTACAGTATTCAAAAAGGGTCTTCCAAGAATAATAGACATACTATCGTCATCGGGAATATCAAGAATAACAAAGTCCGTTAAAATAGTAATGTTTGCAACTACAACAGGCACATCCTCACAAATACCGACAGGTATAGCAATTGATTTATCAGCCATTTGCAAAGATATTTCAGTAGGTGTTAACTTATTCAAATCAAGTCTACGATATAAAGAGAGAGGCATAACACTAACACCGGCTCCAAGATAACATAAAGCAGTTTTAACATAGTTTCTTTTAATAGAGCATGGTATAGTGGGTACTCCTGGATCTCCAAGTTTCTTTGGTATTCCACCTTTAAAAGTATAATAGCAAGCATGGTGGAAATTTCAGCTTCCGGTATCTTTATTTTATTTGTAATAATATATTTCATGTACTTAGCATAAGGATTGGTTTTGAGCATATCAGTTAATCGCATACGCAAAAAGATAGGTCTAATCATTTCAGCAAAGCGCTCAAAATCCTCATCATCCTTTTTCTTGGATGGTTTTGGAGGAAAAGGGATGGGTTTCTGAACCCAAGGCTCTCTTTCTTTACCATGTTTCCTAGCAACAAAGTCTTCCTTATCATAACATTTATTCTTTCATTGTGGGTTATCAAGATCAACAGCAGGTTCAATTTCTATATCATTATCATTACTAGGTTGAGCATCATCATGAACATTATCATTAACATTATCACTAGTTTCAGGTTCATTACCAGATTGTGTTTCAGCATCAGAAATAGAAATATCATTTGGATTCTCAGGTGTATCAGTAATAGGATCACAAGAAGCATGCAAAGTCCTATCATTTTTCTTTTTCTTCTTTTTAGAAGAAATAGGTGCATCTATATTATTTCTCTGAGAATCTTGCTCAATTCTTTTAGGATGGCCTTCAGGATACAAAGGTTCCTGAGTCATTCTACCACCTCTAGTCATAACTCTTACAACATGATCATTATCTTTACTATTCAATTCATTGAGCAAATCATTTTGAGCTTTAAGTACTTGTTCTACTTGAGTGGTAACCATAGAAGCATGTTTACTAATAAGTTTAAGTTCACCTTTGACATTAGCCATATAATCACCCAAGTGTTCAAGCATATTTGAATTGTATTTCAATTTTCTACCAAAATAAGCATTAAAATCTTCTTGCTTAGCCATAAATTTATCAAACTGATCTAAGCATGGGCTAGCAAACTTAGTAAATGGGATTTCAGCTTTATCATATCTATAGAGAGAATTTACCTTTACTACCTGTGTCGGGTTATCAAGACCATGAGTTTATTCAATAGGTAATGGATTAAGATCATATATTTCTTCAACAGGCGGTAAATTAAAACCATGTATTTCTTCAATAGGAGGTAAATTCTTAACATCTTCAGCTTTAATACCTTTTTCTTTCATAGATTTCTTTGCCTCTTGCATATCTTCAGGACTGAGAAATAGAATACCCCTCTTCTTCGGAGTTGATTTAGGAATAGGCTCAGGAACTGGCTCCGAAGGTGTCCAATTATTTTCATTTGCCAACATATTATTCAATAGAATTTTAGCTTCATCCGGTGTTCTTTCCTTGAAAACAGAACCAGCACAACTATCCAGGTAATCTCTGGAGGCATCGGTTAGTCCATTATAAAAGATATCAAGTATTTCATTTTTCTTAAGAGGATGATCAGGCAAAGCATTAAGTAATTGGAGAAGCCTCCCCCAAGCTTGTGGGAGACTCTCTTCTTCAATTTGCACAAAATTATATATATCCCTTAAAGCAGCTTCTTTCTTATGAGAAGGGAAATATTTAGCAGAGAAGTAATAAATCATATCCTGGAGACCACTAATAGGAAAAGGGCTATAGATTATATGGCCACTAATGGCGCACCAGACATGTGGTGCGCCACTACTATATAATAATGGCGCACCAGACCCATGGTGCACCATAAGTAACAAATTATTTTTCCAATAATTCTAATGGCGCACCAGGGAAGAGTGCGCCATTACTAGTTTAACTAGTAATGGCGCACCTCCAACCCAGTGCGCCACTACTATTTTTTTTGCAAAACTACTAATGGCGCACCTCAAGCGGGTGCGCCATTGGTAACAAGGGTTACTAATGGCGCATCCGTCTGTGCGATTAGTAACCTGGGATCAGCTAGATATTTTGGACAGCCACACCTACACACTCTCTTTCCCCACTTCATTCTCTCCACCTCCTCCTCCAAGCTTGTGTCGGCTGCCTCCTCCTCCTCACCTCATTTGCACCATAGATTCATCAAAATTGAGTGGCTAAATTACCTTTTTTGATAGGTAAGTAAGGGGAAAGCTATCTTTATGTTGTAGATCTACTTTTTTTCTCCCTAGCTCGCTCCAACAACGTGCACATGCACTTTTTATGGCCTTGCTAGATCTATGTATGTTTGTGGTGTTGCATATGTTTGTGTTTGCAAGTACCGGTATTTGAAATGCGATAGTTGCCAATATTTTGTCAGAATGTTGATTCATTTCCGTTTCGACGATAATTTTGGCACTATGCATTCTTTTTGGTCCTATTTTTAGGGAAAGTCATGCCAAATTTTTTCTTGGTTCTAAAATATCGTTTTTCTCTACCCCGCAGGCGAGCATGGTCCGCACGATGACCGAAGGCATCATGAATAGGTTTTTGAGCTCTGCGAAGGCCGAGATGCTTCAAAAGAACGAGACGGAGATAAGATGTCTGTGTCGAAGATGCAAGTTGAAGAGCCTTATTGCGAACCCGAATTCCGGGCAGGTGCGGGACCACCTGCTCTTGCATGGTTTCATGGATGGCTATCGGTGGCAAGGTGATGAAGATGACTATGAAGTCGTCCATGGGGGTCGGGCAAGAAATGAGGAAGGGCAGCAAGACAACCACCACGGCGAGGGCGGGCGAGAAGATGAAGAATCTCTAGGACATGATCACGACGGTGATGCTGTACATAGTCATCATGTAGAAGATGACGGACATGATGATGAGGAAGATCAAGACGAAGGGCATGATCATGAAGATGAAGATGCCGGAGCAGACGATGATGGAGGCTGGGTGCAGGACCCTCATATTCAAGAGCTGCTTCTCAAGTAGATGGATAATGCAAGAGCTGCCGCCCGAGAGAAAGCCAAGTTGGATCAACTAGAGATAGACGTGGTTACTCCATTGTATGAAGGATGCAGGCCTGAGGATACCCGCCTGAAAGTAATGCTCATGGCTCTGGAGATGAAGGTAAAACACAAAATGACCGACGCATGCTTCGACGAGAACATGTCATTCTGGCACGAACATCTTCCCAAGGGGAACAAGTGCCCGACCAGTTTTGAGGAGGCAAAGAAAATTGTGTGTCCTCTGGATTTACCGCACGTGAAATACCATGTGTGCATGAACAATTGCATCATTTATCGGGACGAGCACGCGGAGTCTACCATATGTCCCGTGTGCGGCGTCACTCGATACAAGAAGAGGAAGAAAGCTCCTCGAAAAGTGGTGTGATACTTTCCGATCACTCCTCGTCTGCAGCGGTATTTTGGGGACCCTAAGGTAGCAAAGCTCCTGCGTTGGCACGCGGATAGGGAGGACAAGAAGCGAGAAGATGACGGAGATGATCTGGAGATAAATAAAAAAGACAAGATCCTGAGTCACCCTAATGATGCGAGCCAGTGGCAAGTGTTGAACTTCGAAGACCCAGAATTTGGGAACGATCCAAGGAACATCGGGCTACGAGCGAGCACCGATGGAGTCAATCTGTTTGGCAGCCAGAGAAGCACACATAGCACCTGGCCTGTGTTTGTGGGGATGTACAACCTTCCCCCCTGGTTGTGCATGAAGAGGAAGTACATTCACATTAGTATGCTAATTGAAGGGCCAAAACAACCAGGGAACAACATCAATCTATATATGGGGCTGCTGAAAGAGGAGCTAGACACGCTGTGGAAAATGCCAGCCAATACGTGGGACGCCGCATAGAAATAATATTTCCCTATGAGAGCCGCACTGCTCACGACGGTGCACGGCTATCTCGGTTACGGATATCTCGCGGGGCAGGTGGTCCACGGATTTTCTGGATGCGTCAGGTGCATGGATGACACAACGTATCGCCAGCTAGATAGAGATCTCGGGTCTCCGAAAACCGTGTTCATGGGACATCGCAGGTGGCTTCGCGACGATGACCCGTGGAGAAAATGCAAGGATCTGTTCGATAGTGAAACCGAACACCGAAGACGCCCACGTATGAGGAGGGCGATGAAATAGACGATTTGTTGAAAAATTGGAAAGATTGCCCACTACCGGGAAAGAAGCAAAAGGCGCCAGAGCCAGGAAAGAAGCGAAAGGCGCCAGAGCCGCTGCTGAAGGTATGGAAAATGAGGTCTGTTTTCTGGGACTTGCCATACTGGAAGATCCACCGTGTGCCTCACAGCCTTGATGTCATGCATATCACAAAGAACGTGTGCGAGAGTCTGCTTGGTACCCTGCTCAACATGCCAGAGAGGACAAAAGATGGGCCGAAAGCAAGGGCAGACTTGAAATCAATGGGCCTCGGTGAGGAGCTTCACGCTAATGATGATGATGATGAGGCGAAGCAGGACACAGAAAGTCGTCGCAAAGGCAAAAAGGCCAAGAAGACCGGAAATGACTACCCTCCCGCGTGCTTAACTCTAAGTCAGGAGGAGATCGAGCAGTTGTTCACCTGCCTCATAGGAGTAAAACTTCCTTACGGTTACGTAGGGAAGATAAGCAGATACCTAGACCCAGCGAAGAAGAAGTTCAGCGGGATGAAGTCTCACGACTGTCATGTGCTGATGACGCAGATACTTCCAGTTGCAATCCATGGAATCATGGACGCGCACGTCCATGAAATGCTATTTGGCCTATGCAACTTTTTCGACATCATCTCTTGGAAGTCGGTTGGCGTTAGGCAACTCAGAAGGCTACAGGAAGAGATCATGGTGATACTATGCGAGCTTCAGATGTACTTCCCGCCCGCATTCTTCGACGTTATGGTGCATCTGCTGGTCCATATCGTAGAGGATATCATCCAACTCGGGCCGACGTTCCTGCACAACATGATGCCGTTCGAAAGGATGAATGGTGTCATCAAAGGATACGTTCGCAACATTTCACGTCCAGAGGGAAGCATAGCCAGAGGCTTTCTGACTGAAGAGTGCATCTCCTACTGCACGAATTATCTAGGCATCGAGAACCCTGTTGGTCTGCCCATCAACAGGCACCTCGGCAGGTTTGCTGGATGGGGTCACCGTGAGGGTCGCCGCGAAATGCATGTTGACTTCGAGGGTCGACTCGCCGACTTTGAAAGAGAAAACCTAGTCGCGCTACAACACATAGACGTGGTCGATCCTTGGGTGGTAGAGCACAAAACCTTTATTGAGAAGACGTACAATGACCGAAGCCAACAGAGGACAGACGGAGATATAATCAAAGAGCACAACTCATGTTTCACGCATTGGTTCAAGAAGAAGCTTCTGTCGTACCCTTTACATGAGGATTCTTCCGTGGAAGAACAACTCATATTCGCCTTGTCACAAGGCGCCGAGCACAACCTGATGACCTATGAGGCGTACGATATCAACGGCTATACATTCTACACCGAGGACAAGGACATGAAGAGCGATGGTTATCAGAACTCCGGGGTAACGATGGAATCCTACACCGGTAACGACAAGGACATATACTACGGAAGGATCGAGGAGATCTGGGAGCTGAGCGACACTGGAGAGAAGGTCCCGATGTTCCGTGTCAGATGGGCCAAGAGCGTCCTAAAATAAGACCAGTATTTCACCACCATGGTTATACACGAAGCCAAATCCAACACCGCGGGCGCAAACGTCACCGCGAAAAATGAGCCATGGGTACTGGCTTCCCAAGTGTACCAATGCTTCTTCATTACCGACCCGTCAAAGCCAAGTCGTGTTGTCATGAGGAGAGGCAAAAGGAAGATCATCGGAATGGATGGAGTAGCCAAAGAGAAAGACTTCGACAAGTATGGCGACCGGAAGATCGAACAAGACGACGACGATGAAGTAGCAGCATACATGACAAGAAGAAGCAGGACCACCCTACCTCAAGGACGTCCATTCCACAGAAGAACTCCATTTGCGAAAAAGAAGGGCAAGAAGATTGTGAACAGATAGCTAGCTAGCTAAGATCGATTGTATTTAAATCATAGTCTTCATTTCTCGATTGTATTACATGGGCACTTTTTGAACTCATGAATATTTTTAAATTTCATGGGCACTTTTTGAATTCATGAATATTTTTTCAAATTTGATGAATATTTTTAAATCTCGATCGCTATCCCCCTCCATCTCGATCTCGATCCCCCCCCCCCGCACCCTCCCCCGCTAGATCCACCACCGCCGAGCACCCCCCACACCCTCCCCCGCTAGCTCCACCGCCGCCGACGACCCACCGCACCCTCCCCCGCTCCACCGCCGCCGAGCACCCCCATTTGATGATATTTTCAAATAACAAATTTGATGATATTTTTTCATATTCGTAAAAAAATTATTGCTGCTTTTATAAAAAAATTATTACTATTTTTATAAAAAATATTAAAAAATAGCAACAAATAATAATAATAAAACATACTAATGGCGCACCGCTCGTGTAGTGCGACATTGCTATCTAAAAAAATATTCTAATGGCGCACCGCTTGGGGGTGCGCCATTGCTATCTAAAAAAACATTCTAATGGCGCACCGCTCTGGTAGTGCGCCATTGCTATCTAAAAAAACATTCTAATGGTGCACCGCTCGGGGGTGCGCCATTAGTAATCTTCCCCCTAGCTCTAACTCGCCCGACCCATTCGTCCCTCCCTCTCGCCAGATCCAGCCCCCCCCCCCCTGCGCTGCCCCGACCCACGACGCCGCCTCCCCTACGTGCGCCGCCGCCCCCGCGCCCCCACCACTGCAGCTCCGCCATCGCCGACGCCTCCGCGACCTCGCAGTCGCCGACAGCCTCCCCGCGTCGGCCCCTCGCCGTCTTCCTCTTTGACTACGAGGACCCGGACGAGCTCGGACGCCCTCGAGCCATCCCTTCGCCACCGCCGCCGACCCCGACCCCAACCCCGACCCCTCCGGCGACCGGCCGCGCCCGCCCAGGTACCTCTCCTCCTTCCTCCTTCCTCCCTCTCCACCCTTCCTCCCCATTCCATCCCTCCCTCCCATCCCATCCCTCCCTCCCCTCGACCGTGTCTTATGTCTCAACACTTCAGGTTAATTGCTTTGCTATGTGCCACAGATAGCTCATGTGTTGCATTTGCCATGGCTATCATAGACAGACAATAATGACTATGTTCCTAGGTTTAGAAAGACAATGACTTTATTGCCATTTGTACAACATCAGACAACATTTCTCATTTGCCACATGTTCAGTTCAGTAGAGATGCAATGCTAGTATTCGTTCCTTTTCTTCTAAAATTGACAAATTTATCAGTCTCTGTTCCCTGCGTAATGATGAATGGATTCGTGATGGCCGCAGATAAACACTTGCAACGCCTTCTACTGTGACTACTTCACCCCCAACTCCACTTGTAATGTCTGAATTTTGTTACTGATGATGATAACAGTAAAGTTTGTGCACTGTAAATTGACATATGGAAGTAATCAGTTAATCTGAATTTTGTTACTGATGTTGACAGGAGATTTGTGCAATGTAGTTTGTTAATCTGGACAGCTCAGTAGCTAGTGCATTCAGATAACCAAAGTTTAGTTCTTGTGTACTCTAATTTGTTAATCTGTTACTCCATTTGTTACTGAATTTTTCTCTTGGGGTTTAGTAGTGAGATAGAACATGCATGGTCCAGCATTCAGTTGGAGTATTGCCTAGGTTCAATTAGGTTCAGTAGTGCTACTAGGTTTAATATCGTTGCTCCTGTGCTATACTTTGACAGCCTGGAGTATTATTTCCAAATTGGAGTAGTAGTGACCATGTAGTGTAGTGCTGTGTACTGTAGTTCCCGCTCTTCTCAAATTGGGGTATGTAGTGTAGTGTAGTTCCCTCCTCAAGTTAATCCAAATAGTCAAAATTGTTCAAATTAATTCAATTCAATTATTCCAAATTATTCAAATTATAATTAATGTGTTGAACATATTATATGTTCACATGGTACATTTATGTTTTTCAGCAGTTAATTAATGGTTTGATACATGATACATTTCATGCACAGGGTGCTAGAGCTGCACTTAACTTGCTAACATCATCCCCTTGTTCTTACTGGTTATAGAAATTCATTGCTTGTCCTATGTTTTCTGTCAGGGTATTGTTCAGGAAGCTTGCTTGAGTTTGTGTCCTTTAATTTGTAAATCTGCAGTTCTAGCCACATTTAGGATAAGTTGTTGTATATACTGTCATAAAGTTCAGCAAGAACAGGGCATCAACAGTGCTACTCTAGTATCTAGTTGGGGAGGGACAAATGGACAAGGAATTACTTGTGATGCCTCTGAATTACTTGTGATCACATTGAGAAAGACTTGTAAATATGATGATCATCTTTTACAGAAAACAATTTCTGCAAACACGTCTGTAACTTTGCTAGTTTGCTGGGTTTTGTCTTCGACCATCATGTCGTCATGAATTTGCAGGTACCCCGAGAGGCCCTTGAGTTTGCAGGAATGTCGATTAACTTCCGTTCCGGCAAATTCGGGTACTCCATATATCCTATTTTCAGCAAAGGTCATGCTGAAATTTTCCGTGAATTTTAGCATCACTTTGCTAAAAATAGGACATATGGGGTACTTGTGACTAATGCATGGGTCGGGGTCTTAGTACTTAATTATGTAGGATCAACTGCCCCTTTATTCTTGCTGCATTAAACCATAGGTTTTAGGGTGCATCGGTGTCGATAAGAACCTAAATGATGAAATCTTAGGCTTTTAGGGTGCCTCGGCGTCTACAAACCCTAAATGATAAAACCTTGGCTTTTGGGGTGCCTCGGTGTCGATAAGAACCTAAATGATGAAATCTTAGGCTTTTAGGGTGCCTCGGCGTCGACAAACCCTAAATTATAAAAGCTTAGCTTTTAGGATGCCTCGGTGTCGACAAACCCTAAATGATGAGACCATGATCTTGTTCCTTGACAATAACCAACTTTTTGACCAAACTTTTTTTCCTATTTAGAGCAAAACATGGCCCACAAAGATGAGGCCGGCGGTTCGGGCGGCAAGCAATTCCGGGAGCTGTCCCAGGAGATGGAGGAACAACCTCACCGCTATGAGGACGCCGCGGAAGACACCGATCCTGACTACACAACCCCTAGTGGTGTCAGGGATGACACCACTGATGGTGCCGCCGAGGATGCCACCACTGATGCTGCCGCCGAGGATGCCACCACTCATGATGGCAACGCACGGACAGATGGCAGCCAGCCGAAGAGGCAACAGAAGGACCGGCGCCCGAACGCGCTCCGCACCGTCAAGGAGGAATTTACTCAAGTGGACTCTGACGGGAATCCGACGGAGCCCAAAAAAATAGTCAAGGGGTACTCTGTTCAGTTCGGGTGCATTCTCCGGAGCATCGTCTCAATCAACACTGAGAACCTAAGGCATAAGGACTGAGGGAATTTGCGCAACCTCCTCTTCACTAAGCTGCATGAACGATACAAGTTCCCCGCTGAATTTGAAAACACACGCCTCTCAAGGAATAAAGTGAATAGTGCCGCCCTCACGAGGATGAGCATGGCCCTGTCTACTTGGAAAAGCGCGGTGAAGAGAATGATTGACAAAGGTGATAGTTATGAGAAGATCAAGGAAAAAAATCCTTTGATCAGCGAAGATGACTACAAGGAGTTTAAGATCAAGTGCGAGAGTAGCGCAACCTCCGAATCAAGTCAGTGGGGGAAAGAAATGCGGGAGTTGAATTTAGGGGAACACAAACTCGGTCCCGGTGGTTACAGAGTGGCGGAGCCTATATGGGACAAGGAGGACGCGGAGCCTGACGAGCAAGGCCTACCGCCCTGCTTCGAGAAATACCTTGACAAGCAGACCAGGAACTATGTCAGGGCCCGGTACAAGGAGGACCCGGTAACAAAGGAGCTTACCACGGATCCGAAGACCAGGGCGCTTGAGCTTGTTCTGGTGCAGGAGACTGAAAGGAGTAGAGTGGGGTCGTCTCAGAGCACCCCTTGGGACAGCACTCTAAATAGGGCGTTGAACGTAATGAAAAACAAGGATAAGCTCAGTAAGCCATCGTCAGCTGGTCGTGTGGCCGGCAAAGGCTTGTCCACAAAATGGTCGTCATACTATAACGCTGGTGGGCGAAAGGAGAGAAAGACCAGCTCGGAAAGCCAGTCGCGCGAGGTTCAAGAACTCAAGGCACAAGTGGCGCGGATTCCGGAGATTGTCCAAGAGCAAGTGCAACAACAACTGGGATCGACGCTCACCGGCATTATGCCTACCTTGATTCATGGGCTAACAACGTGGATTGTGAGCGGCCAACAGGGGCCGCCCCCGATTCCCAGCTTCACGGCCAGCAACTCGCACAACACGCAGGCGGCGCCATTGGTGTCTCCGGCGGAGGCGGTATTGGTGTCTCCGACGCCGGCACGGGCATTGGAGCTTAATGCACCCGGGTGTACGCCGACCGGCACCTCGGTAGCAAGCGGCCCCTCCGTCAGTTGCACGCCCGCCGTTGGCGATGCCACGACATTAGCCGATCTCGATGCCATCATCACGGTAACTAATTAAGCCTCTCGACCGAGGACTTCATCTCCTTGCCTTTGACTGGGCATCCCTGACGCCCTACATGTTTTCGCAGGGCGCCGCCGACATTCCGCGCACTCTCCTGCACTTCGTGAACGACGAGTTGGTCGATGTCGCCAAGGGCAAAATCGTTCAACCGGGCAAACCCGTGTTCACGGTAATTCAATGCCACCCACCGTCTATAGGGTTCAACTAGTTCGGGTGCTGCCAGGCTGCGACGAGTTGTTACCTCCGATTCGACCCGCTGGGGCCGATGAAGATGATCTGATGACCCTCAGTGCCTGCCTAAGCTGGCCCCTGCTTTGGACGAAGAGCCAGATTCGTTTGGGGGCGGGGGACACCACCCCAAAGACAACACCGCTAGTCGTGCCGGCTCCAAGCCATGGCAAGACCGCTGCAACGCTACCAGACATACCGGACATCCCTATGGCACAGGATCCGAACATGCATATGGCACAGGATCCGGACGACAACGACAACAACGATGGTACATTTACCAACGTCGATAAATTCTTGGGGCCTCCTTCTCAAGAACCCAACCCTACAAAAGACGATCGCGATCTAGCTGGTACTGCGGAGAAACCCAATTCCAATAGGCGTCGTCTAGTGTTCAGTTCTCAGGAAACGCCTCCAGCTGTCGACTTCACCGAGCCTCAGATAGCCGAGGTGCAAAATATTATCAGCCCCAACACACTCAAGAAGGCGGTCTGTGAGCAGAACTCGGTCCCATTACAACAAAAGAAGAAGGGACGGAAAAGAAAGAGTAACAAGGGTGCGAGCCAGCCGGCACTGAGTATGATCTGTGCTCAGGACGGGCCACCTTTACCTAAGGATATCTCGAGGAGGGTGCATGTGGCGGGTAGGCCGATGCTACCGACTAATATGCTCAATGCTACAACCAGTGCTATGCAGAGTCTGCATGACAGTGTTCTTTCTTTGGAGAAGCGGCGTCTCAGAGAGAATGATGTGGCATACCCGGTTTTCGTGGCCAAGGTGCCAGAGGGCAAGGGCTTTGTGGATAACGCCATCGGGGGTACGATCGTCCTGCGGTTTGATGACATCTTCGCTATGTTTAACCTTCATCCGCTGCACTACACCTTCGTTCGGCTATTTTCGCTGAGTATGGAGATGCGGATCATTAGAGACAAGACCCCGGACATCGTGATAGTTGACCCCTTCTACATGTGTGCCAAGATCTTGGGCAGCGTTGGGGACCAGCAAGTCGCGAGTTCTTACCTCGAAGGCATCATTCTGGCAAATCCAGATAAGGATAACTTCCTCGTGCCTTACTTTCTCGAGTAAGTCGTCCCTCAACCGCCCAATAACATATGATTTCTTAGATTTCGATCGTTTTTTAACATTCCGTGTTTTGTGCAGTGACACACATTGCACACTCATCCTCTTAAGCCCGAAATATTCCATGGCCACGTATTTCGACGCGGATCGTCACTCGAAGAAAGACTACACAAATATCAAGAAAGTTCTTGATGATGTTCTCCCCAACTACGCCAAATATGGAGGCACCTTCACCAGGGTAGTTCGTAAGTACGGCAAGCACGTGTTCGCCCACAATACGACGTTATGCTGCGTCAAGCAGCCGCCTGGTGGTCAGAAGGATGCCTACTACGCCCTCCATCACATGCGGGCGATCGTACGGGACCATAATCACCTTCTGCTACCAAATAATCTCAAAGATTGGGCCGCGAGCTTGTCGGCAATCCAGGACGCGGACATCAGACAAGAATTCTTTTGCATCCAGTCGAAGTTTGCGAAAATCATCCATCAAGATGTCCTTCGTACCTCGGGGTAGTTCAACCTCAGAAATCAACCGTCCAACAGTGAGATAGACACAACACTACAAATGCAGGCCGACAACGCCCGCGATTTCATGACCATCACAAGAGACGGCGGCTTCATCCACGCTCCGGTCCCTTGAGTCGAGTCCAAAGTAGTGATACTATGTGTAGTTCTGAAGCATCGATTGGCTCATGTTGTAATTAAACTTTAATGAACTTGTATGTCTCTTTGGTTTGGATAGTCGGTCAACTTAGATGTAATCGATGCTATTAATGTCTTGCTTTTCTCTTTCGATCCTTTTGTTGCATACTTATATATTGCTTATGTATTGTCTGTGATTTGCTACTAACGTTTTGTTTGGCTAGTGCATAGAGATGCCGTCGTATGTCGTGTACAAGGGTAAGGTTCCCATAGTCCCCGACGATTGGGAGGAGTGTCGGAGACAGGTTCACCGTTTCCGTGGTAACAGTTACAAAGGGTACACCACTAGGGCGGAGGCGGAATCTAGATACGCGCGCTATCTAGCGGGAGAGAGGAGGGAGCTTTGGAGGAACCGGATGAAGACCAGTTTCATCGCGATTATGCTCATCGTGATGACCACAGCTCTCTTCTATGTGATGGTAGTTTAGATGATCGATATCGACTTGTAATGTGAAGACAAACTCGCTACTCGCGGTCTCGAGACTTGTAATGTTCTATCTTTGTTCGGTCTTTTGAATTCGGAGACTAATATGATGATTTGTATTCGGAGACTAATCTTCTATTGTATTCGATGAATCTGTTGTTGCTGTGTGGTGTTGTCTAAATTCTATCCAATAATATATTTTGTAACCTATGAAAATATCAAAAAAGAAAAAAAATAATCCCTAATATTCATACTAGTGGCGCACCACTCAAGACACTAATGGCGCACTGTGGGCTATACTAATGGCGCACTGCGTGGTGCGCCATTAGTACACTAGATATTAATGGCGCACTGGTGGTGCGCCATTAGTATTTAATTCTAATGGCGTGGTGCTAGTGGCGCACCAGTAGTGCGCCATTAGTAGGCAAAACTGGTGCGCCACTAGCATGCCTTTTCCTAGTAGTGGACTACGCACACAACTAGGATCAAGAGAATTAAACCATATCTTAGCATCACCCTTTAATGAGAACGGAAATATTTTAAGAATATGAAAGTAACGAGTTCTCTCATCTTAAGTGAATAGGGTGGCTATATCATACAATTTAGTAAGATGTGCCACAACAGTTTCAGATACATAACCATGAAAAGGATCAGATTCAACCAAAGTAATTATATCAGGATCAACAGAGAGTTCATAATCCTTATCAGTAACAAAGACAGGTGAAGTAGCAAAAGCAGGGTCAGGTTTCATTCTAGCATTTAGAGATTGCTTACTCCATTTAGCTAATAACCTTTTGAGTTCATTTCTATTTTTGCAAGCTAAAATAGCTAAAGAAACTTCTTGATCAAAAACATAACCCTTAGGTGTAACAAGTGATTCTTCATCATCAGTTTCATCAGTATCATCAGATTCAGTATTTTCAATTTCTCTAGCTCTAGCAAGTTGTTCATCAAGAAATTTACCAAGTGGCATACTAGTATCAAGCATAGAAGTAGTTTCATCATAGGTATCATGCATAGCAGAAGTGGCATCATCAATAACATGCGACATATCAAAACGAATAGCAGAAGCAGGTGTAGGTGTCGCAAGCTTACTCAAAACAGAAGGTGAATCAAGTGCAGAGCTAGATGGAAGTTCCTTACCTCCCCTCGTAGTTGAGGGATAGATCTTGGTTTTTGGATCTCTCAAGTTTTTCATAATGATAAGCAGATATATATCCCAAGTGACTCAAAGAATAGAGAAATGCTCCCCAGCAACGGCGCCAGAAAATAGTCTTGATAACCCACAAGTATAGGGGATCACAACAGTTTTCAAGGGTAGAGTATTCAACCCAAATTTATTGATTCGGCACAAGGGGAGCCAAAAAATATTCTCAAGTATTAGCAGCTGAGTTGTCAATTCAACCACACCTGGAAACTTAATATCTGCAGCAAAGTGTTTAGTAGCAAAGTAATATGATAGTAGTGATAACGGTAGCAAAAGGTAACAGTAGTAAAAGTAATGTTTTTGGTATTTTGTAGTGATGATAGCAATAGCAACGGAGAAGTAAATAAGCGAAGAACAATATATGGAAATCTCGTAGGCAATGGATCGGTGATGGAGAATTATGCTGGATGCGGTTCATCATGTAATAGTCATAACCTACGGTGACACAGAACTGCTAGCTCCAGTTCATTGATATAATGTAGGCATGTATTCTGAATATAGTCATACGTCCTTATGGAAAAGAACTTGCATGACATCTTTTGTCCTACCCTCCCATGGCATCGGGGTCCTTACGGAAACTAAGGGATATTAAGGCCTCCTTTTAATAGAGAACCGGAAAAAAGCATTAACACATAGTGAATACATGAACTCCTCAAACTACGGTCATCACCGGTAAGTATCCCGATTATTGTCACTTCGGGGTTAACGGATCATAACACATAATAGGTGACTATAGACTTGCAAGATAGGATCAAGAACTCTCATATATTGATGAAAACATGATAGGTTCAGATCTTAAATCATGGCACTCGGGCCCTAGTGACAAGCATTAAGCATAGCAAAGTCATAGCAACATCAATCTCAGAACATAGTGGAGACTAGGGATCAAACCCTAACAAAACTAACTCGATTACATGATAGATCCCATCCAACTCATCACCGTCCAGCAAGCCTATGATGGAATTACTGACGCACGGCAGTTAGCATCGTGAAATTGGTGATGGAGGATGGTTGATGATGACGATGGCGACGGATTCCCCTCTCCGGAGCCCCGAACGGACTCCAGATCAGCCCTCCCGAGAGGTTTTAGGGCTTGGTGGCGGCTCCGTATCGTAAAACGCGATGATCTCGTAAAACACAATATATGGAGTTGGAGTTGGAGTCGGAGAGGCAACAGGGGGGCCACGAGGTAGGGGCGCTCCCTAGGGGGGCAGGCGCTCCCCCCATCCTCGTGGAGAGGTGGTGGGCCCCTTGGCCTTCATCTTTTGCAGGTATTTTTCATATTTTCTAAAAAGTTGCTCCGTGAAGTTTCAGGTCATTCCGAGAATGTTTGTTTCTGCACATAAATAACACCATGGTAATTCTTCTGAAAAGAGCGTCAGCCCGGGTTAGTTCCATTCAAATCATGCAAGTTAGAGTCCCAAACAAGGGCAAAAGTGTTTGGAATAGTAGATACGATGGAGACGTATCAGTGGGCTAAGGCTGAGAATGATCTGCTTGATAAAGGGATCGAACCAGAGACATTGAACTGGCCAGACCATTGCCGGACTTGGTTTCTCGGGGTTGGCGGAAGCTTGGACCCTGTAATAGGGAAGTGCGTTTGGACGAAAGAGCAAATGCGAATACTCGTCACGAAGCTTAAGTATTATATCGCCGCAGTGCAGGACGGGACGTTCGTTCCAGACAGAGAGAATGACGAGCTCACAATGGCCCTCGGGAATCCTGAGCACCCTGGACGGACACGAGGCACGCTAGGCTCCGTTTCGTGGAAGGCTGGGTTTCCGGATGCAGGCGGTTACAAATGCCAGGAGAGGAGGAAGAAAGTGGAGCAGACCCAACTGCATGCGCTGCATGCAAGGGTACAAGGGATAGAGGAACGAGAAGCAGTTCGCAGCAAGCGACCTGCCGAAGCTACCCCGCCATCTCAGCGAAGAAGCAGCGTGGCTTCCACCGAGCTACTTCAGCTGGAGCCTGTCTTCACGGCTCCTGCTAGCTACCCCGTGGATGCTATCATGGAGGCTCAACATTGCCACCTTATGATGCAATGGCAGAACTTCAAAGTCAAGGCGGTTGTCGGCTCTGTTCGACCTCCTGAACCCGACACAACTTTTCACTGCCATCCAATTCCAGAAGGATATGCTAGGGTGACGGTGGACGAAATAATGGAGGGATTTCAGGACCTCGAGGTTGACCACCCTACCGGTGAAGGGCAGACTCGGCTGGGTTCTTCTCTGAAGACTCCATGCCTATGGCGGAAGGAGCTCATCAACCTTCCGAACTGGACGCCTCCGCCTCCTCCTCCTCCTCCAGCGAGTCAGGGCACTCCGCTTCCTCCTGCGCCTCCTCCTCGGGTGAATGATCAGGGCACTCTGCCTCCTTCTCCAGCGCGTGGCGGCACTCCGCCTCCTCCTCCGCCTTCGCCGGCGCGCCCGAGCAGCCAGCCTCCTCCTTCTCCGCCACGTGAGCAAGGGCGGAAGAGACCCGCCGCCGCTCCGGCTGCTCCAGCGCGTCGTACTCGTTCTCCTCCGCCTTGTATGCAAGCAAAGAAGACAGCCGCAGCCGCTCCATCTTCTGCGGCATCTAGCAATACAGCCAGAGGTAGGAGGCAATAAGTCTCTAGAGAAGTTACCATATGAGAGGTCCGTGGAGGAAAACACGAAGATCGTGGAAGCCGAAGTGAGGGACTTCTTTGAAGCGGTGAAAGGAAAGAAACATCCACCTCCGGAGGAGAAGGTAGATCCGGTGAAAGCAAAGCGCACACTCAATGCCTTGAAGAAACCACCACCGTCTCCGCCGAAAACCAACTATGAGCGCATTATTGGAAAGTCATTTATCGAAGCGGAGCGGTCGGGAAGTACTATCAGTGATCGAAGGTTAGCAGAACGACGAGCTGGGAAAAAAATTGCCCAGCTCGGCAAACAAGCGAACCAATCGTGCCCCCGCTCAAGGTGTCTAGCGATATCGTTTCTAATGATCCGAGGATGGTGCCCGGTCATACCAATCTTGGAGATTCCCTGCCCGAGGATGCAAATTTTGATATAATGGAGGTGGATGAACACAAATACCAGTACGGGGAGCCTCTCGTCAGAGATGGAACTATTCTGACAACGATGATGCGAAGATTCTATGATTGGTACATGAAAACATGCAGCGAGTCTGGGGGGAAGAATATTTTGACGCTGAGAGTTAAAGAAGAGCACGACCTCGTTGGAATTGAACCGTTGTATGTTCCATTTGAGGAGTTCTTCCAGTGGTTCAATCAAAAGGCCCTCGATAAATTAACGGTCACTTGCTACTGTCTGTAAGTACTACTTCTGTCATTAAGTCTCTATATATATAGCTCAGCTCTTTCATTGCATGTATATATAATTATCCTCACTATATTATGCAGATTGAAGATCGTCGAATGCAGAAAAGCAGAAATCTATGATATTGGGTTCATTAACACAAATCTCATAGATGAATATATGGTTAAATTTGATGCCAAAGCAACCGAGGCCAACTTGCTCCAATCATTGGTAATAAATCAAAACAAAGATAAAATACTCTTTCCTTACAACTTCAAGTGAGTGTTACTGTCTTATGCATATTCGGTTTCCCTTATCACTCGAGGTTATAGTAATGTAATTGATGAGTTATGCATGCATGCGCAACTTCCACTATATTCTCCTGGAGATTAAGCTTGAGCAGGGACTAGTAACCGTGTTAGACTCGAGACGAAAATCTCCCGAGACCTATGCGGACATGACTAAAATGCTTGAGAAGTAAGTTCAATCAATCATTATCGCACCATATCGGCAACTTTTTGTTCATTTCCTGATATCAAGTAATTGTTTTCTATGTCTCGTAGGGTTTGGAAAGTATTCATCGCACAATCTCCGGGACTGCCGGGGGAGCTGCGATGGACATACATGAAAGTAAGTAGTACTAGCTAGCTAGTTCCGCGCATCTCGATCCCATTGATTCTAGCTATTTTCATCATGCCATTTATAATGCTTCATTATCAGTTTGATTGACCTCAATTTCTCATAAAGTGCTTGTGGCAGGAACAAGGGAATGATTACTGTGGACAATACGTTTGTGAGTTCATCTACAATGCGACTTCCAAAAAAACTGGGGCTACTCTAAAAGACAATTTGATGTGCGTTGCTACCTCTTGAGCACTGCGTTGGTTTTCCCTTGAAGAGGAATGGGTGATGCAGCAAAGTAGCGTAAGAATTTCCCTCAGTTTTTGAGAAACCAAGGTATCAATCCAGTAGGAGGTCACATTCAAGTCCCTTGCACCTACACAAACAAATAAGAACCTTGCAACCAACGCGATAAAGGGGTTGCCAATCCCTTCACGACCACTTACAAAAGTGAGATCTGATAGAGAAGATAAGATAATATTTTTGGTATTTTTATGATAAAGACTAAATGTAAAGAAAGCAAAATAAACGGCACAAGAAATAGCTTGTTGACGGGAGATTAATATGATGGAAAATAGACCCGGGGCCATAGGTTTCACTAGTGGCTTCTCTCAAGATAGCATAAGTATTACGGTGGGTAAACAAATTACTATCGAGAAATTGATAGAATTGAGCATAGTTATGAGAATATCTAGGTATGATCATGTATATAGGCATCACGTCCGTGACAAGAAGACCGACTCCTGCCTGCATCTACTACTATTACTCCACACATCGACCGCTATCCAGCATGCATCTAGAGTATTAAGTTCATAAGAACGGAGTGATGCTTTAAGCAAGATGACATGATGTAGAGGGATAAACTCATGCAATATGATATAAATCCCATCTTTTTATCCTCAATGGCAACAATACAATACGTGTCGTTTCCCCTACTATCACTGGGATCGACCACCGCAAGATTGATCCCAAAGCTAAGCACGTCTCCCATTGCAAGAAAGATCAATCTAGTAGGCCACACCAAACTGATAATTCGAAGAGACTTGCAAAGATAACCAATCACACATAAAAGAATTCAGACAAGATTAAAATATTGTTCATAGATAGTCTTGATCATAAACCCACAATTCATCGGATCTCAACAAACACACCGCAAAAGAAGATTACATCGAATAGATCTCTAGGAGAATCGAGGAGAACTTTGTATTGAGATCCAAAGAGAGAGAAGAAGCCATCTAGCTAATAACTATGGACCCGAAGGTCTGAGGTAAACTACTCACACACCATCGGAGATGCTATGGTGTTGATGTAGAAGCCCTCCGTGATCAATGCCCCCTCTGGCGGAGCGCCGGAAAAGGCCCCAAGATGGTATCTCATGGGTACATAAGGTTGCGGTGGTGGAATTAGGTTTTCATGGTGCTCCTCGATGGTTTGGGGGTACGTAGGTATATATGGGAGGAAGAAGTAGGTCGGTGGAGCCACGAGGGGCCCACGAGGGTGGAGGGCGCTCCCCCCTACCTCGTGGCCTCCTCGTTGATTGCTTGACGTCCACTCGAAGTCCTCTGGATCACATTTGTTCCAAAAATCACGCTCCCGAAGGTTTCATTCCATTTGGACTCCGTTTGATAGTCTTTTTCTGCGGAACACTGAAATAGGCAAAAAAATAGCAATTTGGGTTGGGCCTCCGGTTAATAGGTCAGTCCCAAAAATAATATAAAAGTGGATAATAAAGCCCAATAATGTCCAGAACAGTAGATAATATAGCATGGAGCAATCAAAAATTATAGATACGTTGGAGACGTATCAAGCATCCCCAAGCTTAATTCCTGCTCGTCCTCGAGTAGGTAAATGATGAAAACAGAATTTTTGATGCGGAGTGCTACTCGGCATAATTTTAATGTAATTGTTCTTAATTGTGGTATGAATATTCAGATTCGAAAGATTCAAGACAAAAGTTCATATTGACATAAAAATAATAATACTTCAAGCATACTAACAAAGCAATTATGTCTTCTCAAAACAACATGGCTAAAGAAAGTTATCCCTACAAAATCATATAGTCTGGCTATGCTCTATCTTCACCACACAAAATATTTAAATCATGCACGACCCCGATGACAAGCCAAGCAATTGTTTCATACTTTTGACATTCTCAAAACTTTTTCAATCTTCACGCAATACATGAGCGTGAGCCATGGATATAGCACTATAGGTGGAATAGAGTGGTGGTTGTGGAGAAGACAAAAAAAGGGAAGATAGTCTCACATCAACTAGGCATATCAACGGGCTATGGAGAAGACAAAAAAAGGGAAGCCCATTAAACATCCAAAACAGAATATATAATAGCATGGAACAATAAAAAATTATAGATACGTTGGAGACGTATCAAGCATCCCCAAGCTTAATTCCTGCTCGTCCTCGAGTAGGTAAATGATAAAAACAGAATGTTTGATGTGGAATGCTTCCTAGCATAATTTTCAATGTAATTCTTTTTATTGTGGCATGAATATTTAGATCCGAAAGATTCAAGATAAAAGTTTAATGTTGACATAAAAACAATAATACTTCAAACATGCTAACCAAGAAATTATGTCTTATCAAAATAACATAGCCAAAGAAAGCTTATCCCTACAAAATCATATAGTTAGGCTATGTTTCAATTTCGTCACACAAAACGTTCTCATCATGCATAACCTCGATGACAAGCCAAGCAATTGGTTCATACTTTTTAACGCGCTTCAGCCTTTTCAACCCTTACGCAATACATGAGCGCAAGCCATGGATATAGCACTGTTATTGGAATAAAGTATAATGATGGGGGTTATGAGAAGACAAAAAGGTAGGAAGTCTCACATTGACGCGGCTACTCAATAGGCTATGGAGATGCCCATCAATTGATATCAATGAGAGGAGTAGGGATTGCCATGCAACAGATGCACTAGAGCTATAAATGTATGAAAGCTCAACAAAAGAAACTATGTGGGTGTGCATCCAACTTGCTTCCAAACGAAGACGTAGGGCATTTTGAGGAAGCCTGTCATTGGAATATACAAGCCAAGTTCTATAATGAAAAATTCCCACAAGTATATGAAAGTGACAACATAGGAGACTCTCTATCATGAAGATCACGGTGCTACTTTGAAGCACAAGTGTGGAAAAAGGATAGTAACATTTTCCCTTCTCTATTTTTCTCTCATTTTTTTTCTTGGGCCTTCTTTTTTTCTCTTTGGACTCTTTTTTTAATCCGGAATCTCATCCCGACTTGTGGGGGAATCATAGTCTCCATCATCCTTTCCTCACATGGGACAATGCTCTAATAATGATGATCATCACACTTTTATTACTTACAACTCAATACTTAGAACAAAATATGACTCTATGTGAATGCCTCTGGCGGTGTACCGGGAAATGAATCAAGAGTGACCTGTATGAAAAATTATGAATGGTGGCTTTGCCACAAATACAATGTCAACTACATGATTATGCAAAGCATATGACAATGATGGAGCATGTCATAATAAACGGAACGGTGGAAAGTTGCATGGCAATATATCTCAGAATGGCTAAGGAAATGCCATGATAGGTAGGTATGGTGGCTGTTTTGAGGAAGATATAAGGAGGTTTATGTGTGATAGAGCGTATCATATCATGGGGTTTGGATGCACCGGCGAAGTTTTCACCAACTCTCAAGGCGAGAAAGGGCAATGCACGGTACCGTAGAGGCTAGAAAACTGTGGAAGGTTGAGAGTGCGTATAATCCATGGACTCACATTAGTCATAAAGAACTCATATACTTATTGAAAAAGTTTATTAGCCCTCGAAGTAAAGTACTACTATGCATGCCCCTAGAGGGATAGATTGGTAGGAAAAGACCATCGCTCTTCCCCGACCGCCACTCATAAGGAAAGCAATAAAAGAACACCTTATGTGTCAAAATTGTCACACAACTTTTACCATACATGCATGCTACAGGACTTGCCAACCTTAACACAAGTATTTCTCAATTTCACAATTACTCAACTATCACACTCTAATATTATCACCTTTATATCTCAAAACACTTATCAAGTATCAAACTTCTCATGATATTCAATGAACTCAATATGGATGTTTTTATTATGCTCATCTTAGATGCCTATCACCTTAGGATTAATTTCACAATTAAAGAAAATTACCATTTTTTTAAGACTCTCAAAATAATATAAGTGAAGCATGAGAGATCAATAATTTCTATAAAATAAAACCATCATCGTGCTCTAAAAGATATAAGTGAAGCACTAGAGCAAAAGCTATATAGCTCAAAAGATATAAGTGAAGCAAATAGAGTATTATAACAAATTCCGAATCATGTGTGTCTCTCTCAAAAGGTGTGTACAGAGAGGATGATTGTGATAAAATAAAAATAAAAATAAAAGACTCAAATCATACAAGACGCTCCAAGCAAAACACATATCATGTGGTGAATAAAAATATAGCCCCAAGTAAAGTTACCGATAGACGAAGACGAAAGAGGGGATGCCTTCTGGGGCATACCCAATCTTAAGCTTTTGGTTGTCCTTGGATTTTACCTTGGGGTGCCTTGGGCATCCCCAAGATTAGGATCTTGACAATCCTTGTTCCATTATCCATCAAATCTTTACCCAAAACTTAAAAGAAAATCTCGTGAGCTCCGTTAGTAAAAGAAAACAAACCACCACTTCAAGGTACTGTAATGAACTCATTCTTTATTTATATTGGTGTTAAACCTACTGTATTCCAACTTTTATATGGTTCATAAACTTTATTACTAGCCATAGATTCATCAAAATAAGCAAACAACACTCGAAAAACAGAATCTGTCAAAAACAGAATAGTCTGTAGTAATCTGTAGGTTTCGAGTACTTCTGGAACCCCAAAAATTCTAAAATAAATTACTGGACGTGAGGAATTTATCTATTAATCATCTTCAAAAATAATTAACTAAATATCACTCTCTAATAAAAATGGTAGGAATTCTCGCGAGCGCTAAAGTTTCTGTTTTTTACAGCAAGGTTGCAAAGACTTTCCCCAAGTCTTCCCAAAGGTTCTACTTGGCACAAACACTAATTAAATGCATAAAACCAAATCTAAACAGAGGCTAGATGAATTATTTATTACTGAACATAATCAAAAAGCAAGAAACAAAAATAAAATTGGGTTGCCTCCCAACAAGCGCTATCGTTTGACGCCCCTAGCTAGGCATAAAGATTTAAATGATGCTCACATGAAAGACAAGAATTGAATCACAAAGGGAGCACCAAAAATCATGCGACGAACACATCTAAGTCTAACATACTTCCTATGCATAGGCATCTTATGGGCAAACAAATTCTCAAGGCAAGCAAAAACTAGCATATGCAAGGAAGCGGAAAGAAACAATAGCAATCTCAACATAACGAAAGGTAATTTAGTAACATGAAAATTACTACAACCATATTTTCCTCTCTTATAATAATTACATGTAGGATCATAAGCAAATTCAACAATTTAGCTATCACAAAACAAATTCTTAACATGATCCACATGTATGCAAAGTTGACACTCTTCCAAAATAGTGGGATTAACATTAACTAAAGTCATGACCTCTCCAAACCCACTTTTACCAAAAACTTCATAAGATTGAACATTCTCCAAATATGTGGGATCTAAAGTTGACACTCTTCCAAACACACTTTCAATAATATTGCAAACACCATTATCAATCTCATATTCATCATGGGGCTTAAATACATTTTGAAGATCAAAAGAAGTATCACCCCAATCATGATCATTGCAGCAAATAGTAGTCATAGCAAAACTAGCATCCCCAAGCTTGAGGTTTGGCATATCATTAACACAATTGACATTAATAGAATTTATGATAGCATCATTGCAATCATGCTTTTCATTGAAGGAACTATCAAGTATGCGTGCAATAGCAACGATATCATGTCTAACATAAGTAACTATAGCAAATTCATCTTCATAAATATTGGCATCATGGCCACAAGAATAGCAAGCAGCATCATGTTCATCAAGGGATATTTCAATCAAATCATCGGAATCATAATTATCTATATATTCATGCATATCATTATTTTCTTCCGAAGCAACGATCATTCTTTCAATAAATTCTTTGACATAGACATTATGAGCATAGTTTTCATAGCAATATTTAAGTATGTCAAAATTTCCAGATTCGTAGAGAGTAATATCATACTTTTCAATCAAAGAAGAAACTTCATAAGCACCGTTAAAAGCAACAAATTCTTCAATTTTTTCGATATTGTAGTAACTATAAACACCCTTTGCATAAGAAGATAAGATTTCATTATCATTAAACTCACATAGGTAGGGGAGGTGTTTTTTAGGGTTCTTAGACCAACAAGTAAGACCACCAATTTCACAAAGATTCCAAGCATAACATAGCAATCTATTTATTTGATCCCATAAGAGTCTCCCTTTTTCAGACAAACGGTGACGCACGAAATGAGCATGCTCATCTAAAGATTTCCCATCAACTAGGCTAGTTGGGGTTTCAGCAGGAGCGCATAAGGATCGAAGATGATCCAAGTCAAACACTTTAAGTGGATCCATATCAATAGATTTTTAGCAAGCAAAGATGAAAACAAATAGAAGGCACATGGAAACACAAAGAAATATACATACGGGAAGAAGGCGAACGGAAAAAGAGGGCGAATAAAACGGCAAGGGTGAAGTGGGGGAGAGGAAAACTAGAGGCAAATGGAAAATTATGTAATGTGAGGGATAAGAGTTTGTGATGGGTACTAGGTATGTCTTCACTTGTGCGTAGATGGCGCCAGAAATCCTTCTTGCTACCTCTTGAGCACTGCATTTGTTTTCCCTTGAAGAGGAAAGGGTGATGCAGCAAAGTAGCATAAGTATTTCCCTTAGTTTTTGAGAACCAAGGTATCAATCCAGTAGGAGGCCACGCTCAAGTCCCTTGCACCTACACAAACAAATAAGAACCTTGCAACCAACACGATAAAGGGGTTGTCAATCCCTTCACGGCCACTTGCAAAAGTGAGATCTGATAGAGAAGATAAGATAATATCTTTGGTATTTTTATGATAAAGACTAAAAGTAAAGAAAGCAAAATAAACGGCGCAAGAAATAGCTTGTTGACGGGAGGTTAATATGATGGAAAATAGACCCGGGGGCCATAGATTTCACTAGTGGCTTCTCTCATGATAGCATAAGTATTACGATGGGTAAACAAATTACTGTCGAGCAAATGATAGAATTGAGCATAGTTATGAGAATATCTAGGTATGATCATGTATATAGGCATCACGTCCGTGACAATTAGACCGACTCTTGCATGCGTCTACTACTATTACTCCACACATCGACCGCTATCCAGCATCTATCTAGAGTATTAAGTTCATAAGAATGGAGTAACGCTTTAAGCAAGATGACATGATGTAGAGGGATAAACTCATGCAATATGATATAAACCCCATCTTTTTATCCTCGATGACAACAATACAATACGTGTCGTTTCCCCAACTGTCACTGGGGTCGAGCACCGCAAGATTGAACCCAAAGCTAAGCACTTCTCCCATTGCAAGAAAGATCAATCTAGTAGGCCAAACCAAACTGATAATTCGAAGAGACTTGCAAAGATAACCAATCATACATAAAATACCTTAGAGAAGATTCAAATATTGTTCATAGATAGTCTTGATCATAAACCCACAATTCATCGGATCTCGACAAACACACTGTAAAAGAAGATTACATCGAATAGATCTCCAAGAGAAATGAGGAGAAATTTGTATTGAGATTCAAAGAGAGAGAAGAAGCCATCTAGCTAATAACTATGGATTCGATGGCCTGAGGTAAACTACTCACACATCATTAGAGAGGCTATGGTGTTGATGTAGAAGCCCTCCGTGATCAATGCCCCCTCCGGCGGAGCGCCGGAAAAGGCCCCAAGATGGGATCTCACGGGTACAGAAGGTTGCGGTGGTGGAATTAGGTTTTCGTGGTGCTCCTCGATGGTTTGGGGGTACGTAGGTATATATAGGAGGAAGAAGTAGGTTGGTGGAGGCACGACGGGCCCATGAGGGTGGAGGGCGTGCCCGGGGGGTAGGCGCGCCCCCTTCCTCGTGGCCTCCTCTTTGATTGCTTGACGTCCACTCCCAGTCCTCTGAATCACGTTTGTTCCAAAAATCACACTCCCGAAGGTTTCATTCCGTTTGGACTCTGTTTGATATTCTTTTTCTACGAAACACTGAAATAGGCAAAAAAAAACAGCAATTTGGGTTGGGCCTCCGGTTAATAGGTTAGTCCCAAAAATAATATAAAAGTGTATAAATAAGCCCATTAAACATCCAAAACATAATATATAATAGCATGGAATAATCAAAAATTATAGATATGTTAGAGACGTATCAAGCGTAAGCAATAATATTCACAATTTCAAGTGTAAACAAAATTCATTTCTGTTCAGTTTCATTCATATATATGTATTGACCCCCTTCTTCAAATTAGATGTAGCAGATGTGGGATGAACTCCTACCACAAGATCACAGCAAAGCAATTCAAGAGGAATTGGCGCGATTCTTTCTTGACCACGTCATCAATAAAGTCAGAGAATAGCATCTGGAAGCTGAGTTCATCCCATAATTAGGGGATTATATTGTAAGAGATCTTAATATTGTATATATGTAGCCAGTAATGCCGGATAGATATACGAAAAACTTGTCGTTCGACCAATCTCTCGGAGAAGGAGAGGTCGATATCACATCTCTCTGTATGAATATGTTCACGATGAACTTCTGTACTTAATGGTTCCCTTCATTTGCTTACTTGCTAGCGTGTCGAGGGCCTCTCTATACGTATAGTATCTGGCGTCGACCAAGCATGGAGATAAAAGAGGACACTTCTCTCTATTAATTAATTAGCTACCTAACACATTATATGAAACCCCCCAAAATTAACCATACAAAACCCCCACACCCCCCCCTCAGAAAAAAATAAAAATCCTAGTAATTCAGGTTTAGTACCGACCCTTTAGTCCCGGTTCCCTAACAGGGACAAATGGGCCTTATGAACCGGGACAAATGGCCATTTTTCTACTAGTGTTTAGTCATGTAGCTTAGCTCATTTTCTTTCCTGGTGGGATGTTTAGTCATGCACCCTAATTTCCAGTAGAGCTCTTTTATGGTACCCTGTAGTGAATATGGACCGTTAATCCGTGAAATCCAACGTCCATGACCGATCTGTACCACTGCGAGCAGACCAACAACATGGCGAGCAGTGTAGGTAGCACCGGTCCTTCTCGACCAACAGTATATATGTTCTGAGGGCATTTTTGGACTTCTTCAATTCAGCTGGCCCCCAAGTCCCCAACCCACCCTGCCCGTTGTTCTCGTCCACCTATGCTGTTTGAGTTCCGGCGGCCATCGCAGTGCATCGTCCTCTTCTCCATCCTGTCTTCCCTCCCTCGACAAGCCTGAATCCTGTTCTTTCCCCGTGCGTGGATCCAGCACTCGACAGCTTGGCGTAGGCCTCGGCCCGGACCGTGCTCTTCTTCTCCAATAGGCCATGAGGCGTTGGCCTGCGCCCCTCCCATGGCCGAGCATACCCCAGACCGGGCTCGTTTTGTCCTGGTTCACAACGGTGGCAACCAAACCAATTTGTGTCGTTGTCCGTTGATGCAGAAGCATACCGTGTACAGAAGTTCGTGGTCTGGCCATGTCGTCCGGGCAGGACGGAGGAGGGTGCTGACGGAGCCGTGGCCACCATGTCTTGCTACCATCGAGAAATAGCGACATGACCCCAAGGTAGACTAGCACGTCGGGTCGCAGTACACGGCAGGCGGCAGCAAAGCCATGGGAGCGACCGAGCAAGCAAGCTATGTCAAGTCCCAGCTATTACTCCGAAATAGGCTGGCATCTTGCCCCAACAAAATTCGCGTTTAGGCCTTCACGTACTGAAAAATTGTCCATATTGCCCACACGAAATCAACGGTGAGATTTAGTTATACTGGCCCACCTCGCCCCGAGCAGTATAGGGTACAGTAAAAAAGCTCTTTCCAGTATGATAGCTCACTTCTTTCATGTGTAAATAGTCTCCTCTCCAAGGCATTCCATACTTCATTTTCTATCCTAGCAGTATAGATGTGTGGAGCATTTTCTATCGATTTTCTTTTTATTATTTTGTTTTTAATATATGTTATTTGACTGTAGTAATTCAGGTTTTACACCAACTGTTGGATGCTTAAATTATCTATAAGAAGTGTTTTTCCCACTCCCACGTAGCATGTAGCAGTTATATGCATCATCTGATTGGTCATACAGTTGAATGGGGTTAGTATTTTTGTGCTCATACAAGAAACTCATTCAGTTCAGTTAATTCAGCTGTAATGGTGGTTTCTGTAAAACGTGGAAGTGTGCAGTTTTGTTGTGCATACTCGCCTATTCATACCCCTTCTTATGCTTTCTTAAAAATAAAGGGAAATGTTATTTGGCGAACTTTCACCAGGAGGACAACCTTGGCATATGCCTTCCCTGCCGTCGCACGAATCTTGGCGCAAGGCCAATGCCACGTCAACTATCGGGAAAAGTTCGCTATGAACAGGTCCTTGGCGAACGGGCCCTTTTTTTTCAAAAATCACGAGCAATAAAGGGAAAATTTATTTGGCGAATGTTAGCCACGACGTCAACCCTGGTGAATGAGTTCACTCGTGTCGCATGAATCTTGGCGCAAGGCCAATGCCACGTCAACTATCCGGAAGAGTTCGCTGTAAACGGATCTCTGGCGAATGCTCCCTTAAAAAAATCATAAAATCACGAGCAATGCGAGGCTGCAGCCTCGCATTGCTCGTGATTTTTCCTTATATGAACACTTGTGCTCAAAATTACTTTTTGTTTATTCGAGTGTGAACTTTAAAAAACATTTAAAAATATATTAGAAAATCCCAATTTTTTCCTTTTTGAAAAAAAATTCTACTAGCGGGATTTTTTTCCCTAAACTTGCCATGGGCATTTTTATTATAGGTAGCTGGGAAATTTATACGCCTTTTTATCATATCTTTATTTTTTAGAAGCATGTCATTTTGTTATCAATATCTAAGAAGTATGACTGTGATTTGCCAATACCCAAATGGGTAGTGTACTGCTCGCTCCCCTTCTTCTTAATTCAGACTTGTTTGCGCAGACAACCTTCCTATAACTTTCTGACCTGGATCCAACCAAAGAAGGAAGATGTATGGCCTCCCTCGAACAAAAGAAGGAAGTATGGGAGTTTACCGGTAGGCAATGACCACAGCCGAAGTAAAGTGCTCAGCTCAAAGAAAGAAGGTGGTGGGAGCTTCGAAGAGTGAATAAGTTCGTTCGCAGTGATGTGTAATCTCTTCAAATCGAGAGAAGATGTGTCAAAAAGAAATGATTTTGGCAGTTTTTATTTATTAAGAGCATGCCATTTTAATAGTCAAATAACATGACATTTTTATTTTTTAGAGGATGGTAGTTTAATAATCAAAACTTAGCATTTTATTATTAAGAGGATGTCAGTTTTATTACTAGGAGCATGGAATTTTATTATCAATAACATGGCAGTTTTATTACTAGGAGGATGGCATTTTTAATAGTCAATAACATGTCATACACTGCCATACGCTGGATATTAGGGTCCAAAATATTTTTTCTTTTTGCGACAAAGGGTCCAAAATAAATTGATACAAGAGAAGGATTACTTCATGTGAGGTCTCCTTCCAAGTTTATTTAGGAGTACCTTATTTTTTTCCTTTCAATTTTCTTGACCTATTTTTTGGTGCACTGACATGGTGTCTTCAGTGCAAAATTCTGATGCTTCTATGCTTTCAGGACTCCCGTGTATAATACTTTAAATATGATTTGATAATGTTCTTTTCTCATGGAAAATCAAGTTATATGTAGCTTAAATGCTTATTGTTTTTGGTATGAGATCTGTAGGTTCTCTCTTAGTAATCAAATACGTCGACTTCTGTGTTTCAGAGAAGGTTCCATTTTGTCATGTTGTTCTTTCTAGAGTTAAATTGGCATTACAATTTTTGTGATCAAATATCTTTTCAGAAGAAAGCTACTCAAGCTGTTCTTCATCAACTTTACACACATCAGTACATCACTGTATAGTCATCAATGACCACGATCATGATGCACCCAAGACAATGTCCAGGAGTTACTCAACAGCACAAGAGTGGAGCAGGACCAAAGAATACGAACTACAAATGGAGAAGCAGAAGACGCTAGCACTTCAGCAAGAAAGAACAAGGCGGACAAGAGTCTTAAAGAAAATTTCCCTCGAGTTCTCCAACATTTTACCACTTTGTCCTCTACTAGGAAGTGCATCTGATGGCAACACACCTATGGTTTACACTTAAAAAGGACCACCTTGAAGCAGAACAGATCGACTTTAGGTAGAAAGCACTCCCTCTGTAAAGAATACAAGATCATTTAGATTATTAAAGTGGTGATATAAATGATCTTATATTTATTTATAGATGGAGTAATAAGTTAGCACTTCCTGTACTACTAGCTACCATCATGTACCCTAAAGCTCTGCACATTGACTGAATGTACACTGTCCATCAATCCTCCCCGACCCAGTCCGTCCTGGACCAGGTCCTAGTCTCCCCGGAATGGGACCTTCGATGCTCCCTTGCTTCCCTCCCATCCATCACTCCTATTGGCTCCGACCATGTTCCTCTGCTCCTCTCCTCTGCTGACGAACACCCCCCGGTCACCCCCCCATTCCGGTTTGAGATGTTCTGGCTGTCCCAAACTAGCTTCGTGGAGGTGGTTAGCGGCTATTGGGTGGACGCGCGAACCCATTCCCATTCCCAGCCTCGCCCCTCCTCGGCCATTGACCCGTGGCACTATTGTGCCAAGCGCGGCTGGCAGTTCATGAAAGGATGGGGCGCCAATCTGGGACGAGACATCCGCGAGCGCAAAAAGGCTCTGTTGACCGCCATCCAGAGCAAAAAGGCTCTGTTGACCGCCATCCAGCACAAAAAGGCTCTGACGCGACGGGCCTCTCTCCTGAGGAATGGCTCGCCCAATACGACTTGGAATACCAGCTCTCTGTCATCTACACCGATGAGGAGGCTTACTGGCGTCTGCGTGGTGCCCAGAAATGGGTGCTGAATGGCGATGCGAATACAGCTTATTTCCAGGCCATTGCTAATGGCCGCCGTAGGCGCAACACCATCCCCTTCCTATGGGATGGCTCGACTCTTCTTCAGTCCCCTCGCGACATTAGGGCCCATGTCGACGGATTCTATAGGTCCCTCTTCTCGGCCGCTCCTCGGAGTGGTCTATCTCTGGCCCTGGATTGCTGGGCCGGCTGCCAGCTAGTCTCCGTTGCGGAGAACGCGGCACTTACGGCCCCTTTCTCCAAGGGCGAGGTGTGGGATGCCATTAGAGGCATGAATCCTACCTCGGCTCTGGGTCTGGATGGCCTCCCGGTTAAATTCTTCCAGTCCTTCTGGAATGTGATCAAGCCTGAGATCATGGCCATCTTCGACGAGTTCAACATGGGGTCCATCGACCTAGGGAGCCTCAACTACGGGATCATCTCGCTCATTCGTAAGGTGCCTGGGACGTCGGACATTCGCCAGTTTCGTTCGATCATGGTGATTAATGTGATCTTCCGGGTCCAGGCAAAAGGGTACGCCAATAGGGTGACCCTTCTTGCCGACTGCATTACCCACCCCAACCAATCCGCCTTCATGCAAGGTCGGTATATTTTGGCTAGGGTGCTTGTCCTTCACGAAGTCCTACATGGTCCAAACACCTCAAGACGGTATTTCTGAAGATTGACTTCCATAAGGCTTATGACACTGTTAGTTGACCCTTCCTTCGGGAAGTTCTGCTTCGGAAGGGCTTCGACGACCGTTGAATACCAGAGTGATGCAGATGGTCTCTTGCGGTCGCACGGCCATGAACATCAATGGGGAAATTGGACCTTACTTTCCCACTCTCTGTGGGGTGAGGCAAGGCGACCCATTCTCCCCATTCTTGTTCAATATGGTGGTGGACGCGCTTGCTACCATCCTGGATAAGGCTAAGGCCGCAGGCCATATTCAGGGGGATCAATCCCCACTTGACCGGTGGTGCCGGGATTTCCCTGCTCCAATATGCCGACGACACCATCATCATGGTCGAAGGCTCAGACGCGGACATCGCAAATCTGAAATTCCTCCTCTTCTGTTTCCAACAAATGTCTGGCCTCAAGATCAACTTCGACAAGAGTGATGTGATGGTTCTGGGTTACTCCTGACGGAGGCCCTCGGCATTGCCAACCGCCTCAACTGCCGTCTAGGCTCCTTCCCCACTACCTACCTGGGCTTGCCCATTAGCGACTCTCGGCTTACTATCGCAGACTTGCGCCCGACCGTGGCCAAGCTGCAGACTCGCACTGAGCTGTGGCAGGGTAGATGGCTGTCGAAGTCTGCTCGAACGATTCTCATCACTACAAAAAAATACACTTCCGTGATGATACGTGTTTGTCACAGTAGGTCTCGTTTTCTGTCATGCATGTACATCCATGACAAATTTATGACAGAATCAAGATAGTCATACCTGTGCTGTCGTAGAAGTGTTCCATGACATTGCCAAAATTATCATCACGGAAGTGTCCACTTCCATGACGATAAATCGCGGGTCACAGAAGTGCTTTCGTCAAGGATGACCGACACGTGGCATCCACCATAACGGAACGCCGTTAAGCTATCGGGTCGGGTTTTGGATCCGATAACCCATTAATAGCCCCGACCAATGGGAAATTTCCACGTGTAAAATTATTATTGGCCGGACGAAACACGTGTCAGCTCGTTAGTGGGTCAGATAGGCGCCTATGATATGTCGACACGTGCCACGGCCCACCACTGGCCCATTTAGCTTACAAAGCTGGCCCGTTTAACTTGGTCAAAAGTTAACGAGCTGGCCCATGAAAAGCCTGTTAACGGTCTCTTCGCAAATAGCCCATTTTACGGCCCGTTAACTCACGGCCCGTTAGGCCCTAAAGGAAATCGGCCCAACAACGTCATGTGGGCCATCGAATATAACACCAGCCCATTTCACTTTCGGCCCATGTATGGCCCACGACGTCTTTCGGCCCATATGAGGCCTTCGTATCTTTCAGCCCTTTACAGGCCCACGGTGACTCTAGCCCATAATGAATAGTAATTTTCTTTATACCCGTTAACGGCCCGTGATTTACATGGGCCGTTTCCATCCCGTGTTAGCTTTCGGCCTCTTGACGGCCCATACGTTCTTGGGCTCCTTTTCGGCCCTCGATTACTTCCGGCCCGTTACTGGCCTGTTCCCCTAATGGGCCAAATTCGGCCCATGGCAAGAGTCGGTCCGTTACTGGGCTGTTCCCCTAATGGGACAAATTCGGCACATGGAAAGAGTTGGCCCGTTACTGGCCTGTTACCCTAATGGGCCAAATTCGACCCATGGAAAGAGTCGGCCCGTTTCTGGCCTGTTAACCCATTGCGCCGTTTCCAGCCCGTCCTATATTCTGGCCCATTAACGACCCGTTATGCCTGTGACAGAATTAAGCCTTTGCTGTCCTACGGCCTTTTAACGGCCTGCTACCGTGCTGCGCCGATACCAATTATGCCCGATTACGGCCCATGTAGACCCATTTATCCGACGGCCCGAGGCCCACCGATTAAAGGCCCATTTATCGACGGCCCGTAGGAGACCCATGGATCCTACGGCCCGTATATGGCCCATGGTAGTTGCGGCCACTAGCAAACCAGGGAAAAAGAAGAATAGGAAATAAATAAGGCCGAAACTAACGCTAGGCTATTAAGGCAATTGCACAGATTACATCCACTCGGCCTCAAAGATCACCACCAGTGCAAATATAGGGAACACCCTACACTATACAAAAATGGCTTGCTGTTTTCTTCAGCCGGTGGCTGCACGTTAAGAATAAATTTTGTATCGCACCAAAACAAATTACAACTATATAACAAAAGGAAGGTTGGCATAAAACTTAACAGTCTAGCAGATAAATGCACCACCAGAAGTTCAGAAGCTCAGTTCATATGACCTAACTGTTACGTTTTCATGTTATATTGTCCGATGGAGCACCATAACCCTCGCCTTCATTTCCCCTAGGCTCCTGAACAACATAGCAAATGTCTGATAGTCTAGTTTCAAAACCATGCATATCTTGACGACATTGAGCAATGTTTCTCCTTGTTTCACAAAGGGTCTCTGTTAGGGAATGGACTTGTGTCTGGAGCACAGATACAACATTGCTTTGTGCTTGCATATCTTGATCATGAGGTAGTTTGGATGACATTGCCTTAACAATCAACCCAGTATTACGCAGGAACATGCTTTTGGCACTGTTAGTGGACAGGTACTGACCCACTGCAGCAAGAGTTGACATTGCGGTTATAGTTGCCTCGCCACCTTCAGAAGGTGGTGGTTCAACATTTTTTTCCATAGCTCACTGAAAAGTTGAGGTTTTACATTAGTAGTACCAGAACATAAGATATTAAGGAGGCAGCAAAACAAAACAAAATAGCTTTGTTCTATATACAGAACTTATTCTGGTGAATCTATGTAAAATAATAGTTGCATTTTATTGCAAAGTACATAATAAAACTAGGTTCCAAACATATTAGCATGTACCATCGCTAATGTATTGTCTATTTCTTCACATTGTATTGAGGGCTAAGGATAAAGAGACGAAGTTTATAATACGGTAAGCATAGTATGACATCATTCATATCACAAAACAATTGAGAACAGACAAACAGGCAATTGTAACGTTGTGTGGGCAAGTCCAGCACGGAACTATATTACAGGTCAAGATCAAAGGAACATCACTCCTCTCTTTTAAACCTTGTAAGGTGCAATGATACGCTAAGACAATTGTGTATAAAATTGAAAAGAGTAATAGACATTGGTTGCAAACCATGTAGTTCAAGGCACAAGTCAGAGTAAGTAGTAGTTAAAAGGCATGCGGATTAAGGACATACAACAGCGGCTTTGACTGGTGTAGTCATGCCCTTCTTCTTGCTGGTGTGACAGTCCTTAAAGATTTCCACAACATTTGGTTCAGGTACTTTTTGGTCCTTGCGGGCTTTCCTTTGCATTTGGAACAAGTCAATATAGATCTAATAATATGGGACATCGAAAAGAGTGAAACAACAGCTAATTACAAGAGCCTCGCAGTGTGCAATATAGCTAAGAGATCCTATCGTCTGTTGGAATTTCACTTTCATACGGTTGGCCTTGTTCTTTGAACAGTTCACCTACATGAAGAAAGATTTGTGTGGCACATGCGTAAATAGGACTTCAACATGTGATCTGATGACATATATATAATGTACCTGATACTTCGGATCGGACCAGTGTTTAACGAGGCCTCTCCAATCTTCATCAGATATATTTTCCACTAGAGATGTTTGGGCAAGTTCACTGTTAGCCTTGCCTTCAAAGTGAGTTTTCCTCAAGTTATACCGATACTGTCGCAGAGAAGACTTGAAAACATGGGTGCAAGCTTGTCTGGTTGCATCATCTTGGCTATCCAACTTGAACCTCATCTGTTGAAAATTATGGGAGTCTCATTATCAGCAACCTAGAAAGTATTGCACAGAGCAAGACAGTATTACTAGTTTCCATACATAACCATACTTACAGATAAATGGTCGAGGAAGGTGTTGAACTGGGTTTCGTCTTTGTCATTCCTGTACTGAATCCATGTTGGGAGGATACGTACATGACACCTAACAGCAACCGCTGCCTCTGATACTAACTTGGCTGACTCTGTAGCATCACGTGGCCTTTTTAAACGTGCCTCAAAACAGATCTCCATTCTTCCTCCTCTAGATTTAGTTAACCTATAGAGCATTATCCCTGATGTTTGTTTCCTCTTGCGCCTAGGTGCTAGTCCAACAACAAACATAGGAAGTGTTAGTGTACATCAAACTGTGAGACTACATATAAAGAAGCATGCAACTGTAACTTGACTCCAGCAACTACCTTCTTGTTGTTGAAGCTCACAAGTTTCATCTGATATTGCCAACTCGTCTTGTGTCAAGAGTGCTTGGGAAGTAGTGTCAGGTGGCAAGGGAGCTTGGGAACGTGCTGCTAGCTCAGTTGACGCACGAGTAAGTCGTGAAGCTGGTAGTACTATGGTAGGTGTTGCAAGAACTAGGGCTGTCTCTGCTTGTTTGGTGGCAGCTATTTGTTTATGTTTGGCTTTTTTTGCAACTCGTGTAGCATGGGATGTCGTGTTTGTAGAATTTTCTGCTGGACTTTGACCTTCTATTACACCATCAGTACCAGAAGAATCTGCAGGGTTCATCCACTTCTCATTCCCTGCCACTCTGTGTTTCTTCCTCTTTCTCTGTGCCATGTTAAGTCAAGCCGACAAGAAAAACGAATAACAATTTAGTTCTTCAGAACAAATTGATGCGTGATGCAGACGAACTGAACTTTGATGATAGACAACCACATGATAGGAGGATGTAATATGTATGAAAAACAGGACGGAAGAGATAACCAGAACTATGATGTGTAAACTAAGAAGAAGACATTTCACCAAATTAGAAGCAATGCAATGGAAGGTAGACACCATATGAAAGATGCTACAAATATCGCTCTGCCAAGTTAACAGTGTCTCATCATAAATGGCGTTTAAACAAATGTGAAGCAGTACAAGAAATAAATCATATGCAAGATGCAAACAACATCACACTACCATGTTAGAGGTCTCTTGTCATTAGTGCAATTGCATATTCACAGCTTATGATGTGTAAACTAAGGAGAAGGCATTTCAACAAATTAGAAGCAATGAAAGCTAGACACCATATGAAAGATGCAACGAATATCACTCTACCAAGTTAAAACTGTCTCGTCATAAGTGCCATTTCAACAAATTAGTACTACAAGCTAGAAAAGAATGTGAGATGTAACCTATATCACACTCCGAAGTCAAAAGTGTCTTATGATAACTTATTGTTGCAGGTTACACAATAGTAGTAATTTGATGTAAGAACATGGTGTGATAGACAGATATTGTATGTTCTAGAAACAGGAACACGTGTCTTATTCAAGTATAATGTGTAAAGTAAGCAGATGGAATTCAACAAAATTAGAAGCAATACAAGCTAGACATCACACATAACATGCAACCACATATAACAGTGCCAAGTTAGAGGGAGCACCGGTGATGCTGCACTTGGGGAGACGTGCTCATCATAAACACAGCTTTGTTTAGTGTCTATGCATGTGTTGTCTTGGAAATCATCTTGGGGGTGTGGAGGAGTAGAAACTGTAGAGGCCCTCCGTTCGGAAGGAGAACCTTTATCCGCTGCCTTTCTAACTTCCTTCCGCTTTATTGATTTTGAATTGTCAAGTAAAATCGACAAGAAAAAGCAATAAAATTCTCTCTTCAGAACTCATTCATGCATGATACTAAGAATCACTACTTTGATGTAAGGCAAACACATGATACCAGGATGGAATATGTATGAAAAACAGGACGGCATGGCATGTTCACAACTGTTTGTGTAAACTAAGCAGAAACCATTCCAGCAAATAAGAAGCAATGCAAGCTAGACACCACATGAAAGATTCAACCAATATGAATCTGCCAAGTTAAAAGCGTCCCATCATAAACGGAATTTCAACAAATTAGAAGTAGCGCATGCTATAAATCATATGAAAGATGCAACTAATATCGCACTGCATATACTAAAGGTGTCTCGTCATGTTGATTGATGAGGGATACAAAAAAAACAATAGTTTTATGTAAGGACATGCTTAATAGACAGATGTACTATGTACTAAATACAGGAAGGCATGTCACATTAACAGGTATAATGTGTAAGCTAAGCAGACTAGCACATGAAGTTTAACCAGATTGGAAGAATTACAATCTAGACACCATATGCAACATGCAACCACATATCACGCTGCCAAGTTAGAGCAAGCACCTGCGATGCTAGTGTAGGGGAAATGTTGTAATCAACTACAGAGCTACATTCACTATCTTCATCTAGCATTTCTATTTCTTGAGAATCATCTCGGGAGGCTGACGCTGCATTCTTTAAATGAGGAGTAGTCCCCTTGCTTTCCTGCCTCGTCATAAGTGATTGATGAGGGATACACAAGAATATTAGTTTGATGTCAGAACATGGTTAATACACAGATGTACTAGTATGTACCAAAAACAGAAAGGCATGTCATATTCAAAGGTATAATGTGTACGCTAAGCAGATGCAATTTAACCAAATTGGAAGCAATACTAGCTAGACATCCGGCTGGAGTGGTGAGCATGATCATCTAGGACCTGAGAGCCTGGTGGGAGGCGGGCTGCTTCGCCACCATCGCAACTTTTTAGTTGGCTTCCAGGTGATGCCTATATTTGCTGGGCTTGTCACTGGCTCGGCCAGTGCCCTGACTAGCTATTTGTCTTTTGGTTCTCACAGGATGGTGGTTCATGTAAAAAAATATCTTTCCTTATCTTACCGACTTCGTCCTTTCTAATACAAGCTAGACACCATATGCAACGTGCAACCACATATGACACCGTGAAGTTAAAGCAAGCACCTGGATTGGTGGTTCACGGCGAGCGAGATCATCAACTCCAGAGCTACGTTCATCGTCTCCATTTGCTCACACTATACCCTTTAAAGCCTTGAAACGTTTTTGGCCTAGCCGCGTACCATGCTGGAGCGACTTCTCTCTATTCTTTTCTGCTTCTATCAAGGAAGGGTCTGAAATACCCTTGCACAAAAACACAATAGTGAGAGTAAGGGTGAAGTGTGTGCAGAACTAGTGCACTGTAAAAGTAGCAGATAGCAGGTGGCTGAAAAATAAATGACAGGAGACATATGATAGCTCTACAACATTGCATGGCAAACAAAATTAGAATCTACTCCGTATGATTTTGTAATATATGAGCACAGGAAATGCAGGTACTCCTCCAGCACACCACCACATGTGGTCATATCTAAGATAACAGCCGACTAAAAATAAATAGGTCAGTCGATTTTTTAATGAACCATCCGATCTACAAGGAACGGGCAGATGGCCTTCGTCTACCTCCCACCAGTCACTGTTGATGATCTTTCTCGAACCGCTAGCGACAACCGGCCCACACCCCTTCCTCCGCCGCCCTGCCCTCCCATCGACCTCACACCACCGCCTTGCTTGGCAGCGCCCCCAGGCCATCCCTTTAATCTCGGCTGACCTCCAGATCGGGCCAAAGTAGCTCTAGGCCGCACACGCCCCTAAGATAAACACCAAGGCATTGCTTCCCCAGCGTAATAGGTGTACTAGCGCCTGTTATGCTGGGGAATGCTTCCGTTAATTGGGAATCAACTAGCCAGAAATTGAAATTCAGGGGGGTGATAGACCTCTAGCTAAGGTGAAATAGTATATGAGGAGAAACCTTGTGCATCGCGAGTTACTAGGAACATCTAGTATCAAGAAGAAGCCGTCAACTAGTGTCTTCTGTGGGATGAATACCGTGCAAGCAGAGACGTAAGATTTGCATGAATAAGGGAAGAGGAGTACCTTTTTCGGTTGCCAGTGTGGTCACCTCTACATGTCACGGCGATCTTCTTCTTTTTACTGGGGAAACCGATGTTCTGGAGTGTGCAGGCTTGGATGAACCCATGGCCAAATTGTTGACTGTGTTGCCGTGGCCGTATGTCGGCGGAGGGGAAGCAGATCCGAGGCGGCGAAAGACGGCATAGCAGGAACAGCTCCGGTGCGGTGGAGGGTGGCGAAGTTGGAGCGATAGCGGTGAGGCGCAGGACGGCGTGGTTGAACTGGCTCGGGTACGGATGGCTCGGCCTCGGCTTCAACTACTAGCCGTGGAGGGCGTTGCGGTTGAGTTTGCGGTGGACGACGACATCGTGGTATCGGCTCTAGCGTGATGGAGGAGGGCGGCGGTTGATGGGTGGGATGGGGTGGCGGACGGAGGACGCTAGGGTTTCGTGGCTGGTGGAGAGGTAGTTTTGGCACCCACGGAGTATGAATGGGGAATAGGACGGGTGGGCGGCGGGAGGGAGGGAACCATGTTTCGGTCTGGGACGCGCTTGTTTTTGGCTTTTTTGAACAGAAGATGGGACGCGCTTGTTTGAAATTTGGGGAAAGTACAAACTTTGCCCGCCTCTTAAATTTCATACCTACTACGGGTCGGGGGTAGGATGGTAATCCCAGGTGTCCCAAATAGTGGGCGGGATCGATTTTGGCCGCGCGCATGTGTGCTTAGGCGGCCATTGTGTACGAAAGTTTTTCGGATCCGGTTGCGTGGTGTCTAGATGAAGCTACAAACCTACCCCGGCTTAGACCTTTGGACGTTGGGCCGGTAGGTTTCACGGGTCGGAGTTATTAGAAAAGTAATTTCCTTGTACTACCAAACATTGGTCTCACGCGGTTTCGGGCGAGTAGAGGCTCTTTTGGCGCTTCGTTCGAAATTTTGAAACACAAGCATTCACGTTTAGAGTACTCTTGAAGTATGAGGATTAACCTAAATAGACAACGTTATATTTGACCTTGTATGTTTGAAAACCTCATTAAATTATCCGCTTCTTTTTGAAATTTTGACACTTGAAAATCCTATAACTACGATTATTTTGGAATGGAGGAGCTAAATTTGAATCTAGTTTGTACACGACTACATATGCTATTATGTACAAAATCAGAGCAAAGATTGGTGCCCCCACAATTTAGGTATGGTTTATAAATGCCATGATATCAAATTCAAATAATTGAATGGACTTCATGTTGAATTCATTTTTTTAACCACCTTAAGTTGAATTCAAATGTATGCTAGTTTGTAGGTAGCTATTTATAATGTCCATTGTGTAACTTTCGTATGTATAATGTGCTTTACACACACAACATGAACTATACTCACGTTTATATTCGATTCCAAAAGCGATGCATTGTCTGGAGTTCAAAATACTAACTATGTGGATCAATTGTGTCGAATAATAACATATACATGCTCAAATTCGATAGAATCTAGATGTCTGATGGATCAATGACCGATCCTTACGCGAATTGCAAATATCATGATCCCATCCTAATATTTGGATAAAATTTATATCTTTAATCAATGTGTAGAGCAGTCTTTTATGTGTAGTTTCACTCTCCATCGGTGGTCTCTCACACATGCTCACACACTCTCTCCCGAGGTGTCTTTCTCGCACACATGCTCTAGATATAACCCTCCCTCCCTCTCGTAACCATTTACAACTGTTTTCACTAACCTTTATCACAAGCACTCTTCCTCTCGCAAACGTACACACGCACAATCCTCATCGACCCTTTCTATATACATGGACCTGCCTACGTGTCTCATGTATGCACATTATCTTTACGCCTGTCTCTCACGCATTGTCTCACACGTCTCTTCCTAATCGATGAGTATGATTCTAGCAGAGCATTCTGTAGGATGCCCCTTAAAGTTAGGTTGGATGAATAGTAATATCAGAGAAAAAGGGGTTACCTTAGTCCGAGAACCTAGCGTTACAAATCCTAGCCGGCTTTGTCAGTGGACACAGAGTCCTTCACAATTCTGCTATCTTTGTCTTGTACGACTAGTCATCCATGGGTCTTCCTAAATGCGTCACGGGCCAACCAATGTGGCGCAGGACGGAACCGAACGAAGGGCCTCACCTAGACCCACCGGACCTCACTCGGTGACAAACCCTCTGCCCCCACGTCTCATTATCTTCTCATACCCACACATACCAACACAAACACCACACACATAGAAAATTTCTCCTGGTGCCGCTATTCCCTCCCCCTTGCATATACACACTCAAGGGAATGGAATCTCTTGTCGTGACGTCATATTCGTCTCTCTCTCTAGACCACTCTCATTTCTCGTGCTACCTCTCTCACGCTCCCCCCCCCGTCGGCCCCTCTATCCATGCATCTCTCGAATACATAATACACACACATACCTCTCTAGGCCCCGGCAAATTCATCAACTACACATTCACACATGTTACATCACGTAACCCGTTGATCTAAAAAGCCCTCTCTTCACGTTTATTTCGCATACAACATTCCTTTTGAATAAAGTGTGGCCAAAAAATTATTTTAGAATTTTTTGAGTTTCTACATATATACAACATTACAAAGTTATATGGAGGAGTATGAACGCTAATTTGCATTGCATGGTGCCCACAATGATATTTATTCCGCACTGTGAATTTGTATATTTTTATACTATATACAAAGTTAGTCATAATAAAGAGAAACGAAGAGCATCTCTCTCTCTCCATCACATACCCCCCCCTGTACGCCCCTTTCACGTATGCACACAAAACTATCTCCGGGTCCTCTAAAAGTAAGCCCCCAGAAAATTCAAGCATGTTTCATCTTTCTCTCGCGATATATGCAATGACGATCATTGTATTTGAAGCGAAAGCACGATACGTACATTGGACTTCAGAATCCACTCATTACGGTCACCATTTACGTTTAGTGGTTATTATACAGTCACGGGCTCACCGTACAACTGTGTATTTGCTCATGACTTGACTAGTTGACCAGTTAAACGCTCCATGTGGCACCTCTAGTGTTGCATCACATTATCTCACTACCATCGTGCCCACCTGTCGACTTTTATCTACTCTACATCTACACTCTTATAAAATACATAAAATACACTCTTATAAAAAAAAGAGTTGGTGATGATGGTGTGCCTGCCATCCTGCAATATAGGCCGTCCGATTTATATCTGACGGATACGAAAAAACTATGGCAATTTTGCAAAAAGGTACCCACACACCTCTCCACATTTGCAAATAAGGCCTTCCCTCATTCATCCTTTTCTCTCACAAGATAAACAAGTCGTACAAATGCATCTTGATGTTACGTGCAACGCACGGGCATCTTGCTAGTAAGAATGAAAACAAATGACAAAAAAATATTTGGACGGTGGTTCGAAGTCATGACCACGGGCACAGCGGACAAGGTGGCCTTGTATTGGTATGCTGAGCCGTCTGGTTTAACACACAGGAGCTGGTGTGGTGATTATACACACATGCATGCATGCACACGAACTGCATCCACGTAACACATGCACCCACGCACGCACGCAACACTCACACGTACACACGCAGCCACGCACGCACGCAACACTCACACACACGCACGCACGCATGCATGCACACACCAGTACACCACACGACCAACACACACTCTCATGCTCAAGTGCTCAACCTACATGTGCATGCGCACACATCAGGCCCTGACAGACACATACACAACCAGGTGATTCCCGCGCACGGGTTGGAGCCTTGTCGTGCCTGCGTAAATTTGTGTTTATCTGACCTTTTGCCTATGCAAACTGACAGGTGGGACCCACAAGGAACGTGGTTAATTTAACTAGTCAACATGGCGCCACGCAGACTATTTGGCCGGTCAACAGAGTGCAATCCGATGCTGAACTGTGAGCAAGTGACCGTATAATCACCGCAAAACGTATATAGTGACCGTAATCAGCTTATTCTGAAGTTCGATGACCGTATTACGCTTTTCTCTCTGTAGGCCCTCCAAAACTACATCTCTACACGTTCTCGCATGTTACATCTAACAACTATGCAATACAGCACTACTACTACACTCTAACACAATAAATCATATGTGTTTTTCGTTTTACTAGATATCATATTGTTACTTATAATTATTCAGTTTGCATACATTAAAATTGCCTTTGAAATGCATGGCCAGTATCATCTACCGCGTGGGAAAAATCGCGCCCTTTCCTGTTTAATCGGGTTTGTATCGATGGATTGTGCGAAACAGCAAAACTATAGTACTATACAGTACAAGTGACAGTTCACTAGGCCGTCGTGTCGTCTACTCCTCCGTCGTAAGAGCGGAGCACTCGCTTTCATAAATGTTCTAGTCCCTTTCGCCGACATGTGGGACATCAAGCTACCGGGTCCATGTGCCATACCGGAATACAGTGTAGAGCAGCCGGGGTGAAGCACCCCAGTCATGGCGCCGGCGTAGTAATGAGCAATGAGGCGTGAAATCACAAAGCTGCACCTTTCCCGCAATTAAGTTGGAGGGACGAAGCAACCATCATTTCACTCGTTGCTGAATCCGCTTCTCCCTCATCTTCACTAGTAGAAAACGGAGCTTTAGCGCCGGTTCGTAAGGGCCTTTAGTGTCGGTTCCATAACCGGCACTAAAGGGTGGGCACTAAAGCCCCCCCCCCTTTAGTACCGGTTCGGCACAAACCGGCGCTAAAGTGCCACCACGTGGCGTGAGCTCGCGCCCTGGTATGGGGGACCTTTAGTACCGGTTGGTGTTACCAACCGGTACTAAAGGTTTTTTTTGAAAATTTTGGAAAAAAATTTGATTTTTTTATTTTTTATTTTTCTGACTTATTTGATGATTTAGTCTCTAATCACCTCTCTTAACCGCTCAAGTGTGGATCACTCATTCCAAATCGCCTGACTTCCCGGCCGGTCACCCATCCTCTCACTCCCCCAGCCTGAGCACGCTTAACTTCGGAGTTCTATTCCCCCTACATTCCAAGTCTGCACTTGTTGTTTTCCTGACAAATGTAAGCTGTCAATCCTATTAACCCTCAGCAGTTTAGCTTGAGCATTAGGTCACACGTTTCACCATTTGAGTTTGAAACTTCTGAAAAACAGCAATTATTTAGTAACACTAATATTTCTTGAATAAGTTTGACCATAGTTTGACCAGATTTAACCAAAATTTAAAAAATTGAAATAATTATTTAGTAACACTAATATTCTTGAATAATTATGTAGTAACATTAATACTTCTTGAATAAGTAGTTTGACCAGATTTAACCAATTTTTTTAAAAAAACTGAAATTTGACCATATCTTTTTTTCGTTTTGGAATTTGAGGATTCTAAAAAATTGCAAACAGGCCATAGGCCGTCTCCATCGGATGCGGATTTTCATGCTGAATTTTTTGATATATTATACTTTTTTTCCGACATCGTATGCAAAAGTTATAGCCGTTTTACATTTTACCTACACTTTTTGCAAAACATGTCCAAATCTAAGTTCTCGAAGGATTTTATTTTTTGATGTTTTTATCATTTTTATTTTGATTTTTTCAGAACTGAAATGGCGACACACGGGGGGCGGGGGGTAGAGTTTGAAAATTGCCCTATAGTGCCGGTTTGTGTCACAAACCGGTACTATAGGTCAGACCCCTTTAGTACCGGTTCGTGGCACAAACCGGTACTAAAGGTTAGCCCTTTAGTACCGGTTTGGGACACGAACCGGTACTAAAGGTGATTGTGGGGCACCGGCCTAATGCCAGCCTGCCATCACCCCTTTAGTACCGGTTCGTGGCACGAACCGGTACTAAAGGTTCAACAAGAACCAGTATTAATGCATAGCCATTCGAACCGGCACTAATGGTACCATTAGTACCGGGCTAAAATCAAACCGGCACTAATGTGTCTCACATTAGGTTCTTTTTCTACTAGTGCTTCTTCAACTTAACCACGTGTTGCTTCTACCGTTGTTCTGCCTCATGTGGGACACGGATCGGCCTGGTAAAGCACTGACACGTGGGACCGCATGTTAGAAAACGTGAGGACAACGTCCTCCAAAAATAAGAAGCCTAATCCTAGACTTACAAAGGGCTACATAGCTGCTACGTATACTTTCCATCTAATCTATATATGCCCCCCTGATTCTCAGGTGGGGTGGGCCTAATCCTCTCCTTTAATCCAATCAAATAGTCCCACATCACATCAATTTGTAACTTTATGTAAACCATTACGTGGATGTAGCATTGCTCAAATAAAAAACCTCCCCCGCCATCCGCGCGGCAAAATCACCTCCTTTTTACTAATCTTGATTCTATAATTTTTTAGATCAATATAACTGAGATTTGTATAGATAGCACACAGGAGCAAAACCAAGTGGTACGGTTAAGGGCATCCACAATGTGTAGCCAAATTTGAAAATAGCTTTTAGCATCGTGGGAACCATTGTGGACGGTGTTGCCAAAGCCAAAAAGATGGAACTGAAGCTCCCTGGTTGATTGATTGAATGAATAGAAAAATGCAACGTATCTCCTCTTTCTCCCATGCTTGGACGCATGTAGTACAGTACAGAGCACAGAGTCTACTCCCCTGTCCCTTCTATCACAAATCACAAAGCAGTGAGGCGTCAAATCACAAAAGCACGGATGAAGCAACCATCATTTCACTCTTCGCTGACTCCGCTTCTCCATCGTCTTCTTCGAGAAACCATCTCACCGCACTAGTACTCCTAGTAGTACTCCCTCCGGTCCTTTTTTGTCTGCGTCTAAGAAAATTTCGTTTTCCCTGCAATGCTCTGCGCATTGGCATTTTTTCACTGCTCTTTCCAACTGGGCCCTCCATCCCTTTCCACCGCATGCGTGCCTGTAGTAATCCCATCTCTCTTTCCCATGTGCTTCGCATCTTCCTAAGGTAGAGAGCTGCTTGCATGCAGAAACAGGAGAGAGAGCGAGAGGCGCATGCATGCAGAGAGATGGACAGGGGAGAGAGAGAGACGACATGGATGCATGCGGAAGTGAGAAGGTTTGTTTGCATGGCGCTGCATTAATCAAGCGATGAGGAGTGAGATGGTTAGCTCTTTGGTCCTTGGAGAAAAAATACGCATTAATTGACACGTGAAATGAGGATTTCTATCGATTAAATCCCGTGAAGGAAAACCCCGCCTTTCTTTGGGTCTAGGCCTTGCATTGCCAAACTTCGCCACACATTTTTGCCAAGCTTGCCTAAAGTTTTCAAAATGAGAGGGAGGTACACTTGCGCACGGCTGTCGCGGTCGCACCGCACCCTCACACGGTCGCCCCTGCATGCCACGGTCGCACCGCACCCTCACACAGTCGCTCCTGCACGCCGCAAACCCAACCAAGGGAACGCACCCTCACTGACACGTGTTGTCGCATGTGAACAAACCAAACTCAGACATCCCATCGCTGACACATAATTTTTGTTCATAGAGTATGTTTATCCAACCGCATGTTGGTGAGTATCAGTACGGCCCGTGCGGTGGTCTGTTGGGGAAGAAGAAGAGGTGAGGAAGGAGGAAAGAAGGGTTAGGAGACGTAGGATATTCATCCAACCGACTGAAATGGTAGACTGGCCCAAGTCAGGCGACTTGCATAACAAATATATGTTTTTACACAGCAAAAGATCCATAAAAACAACAACAACAACGGCCTCGTCATCTTTGGCTGCCGGCGTGAACCAGCCATCGCTACTGATGTGTGTCTCCGCACCGTGGTTGTCCTCGGCCTCCAGCTACTCGTTCAAGCAGAGCGTGCGGGCGCTCTGCACGGACGAGAACATAGCCCGGTTCAAGTCAAGGACGTCCGGTTCCGCCTGCAGGAGGGCCTCGATGGCAGCGGCATCCGCGTGCTCCGCGTCGAGTCGAGCCTCCGCCGCCCGGTTCAAGTCCAGGACGTCCGATTCCGCCTGCAGGAGGGCGTCGATGAAAACGACATCCGTGTGATCTACGTCGTGTCGAGCCTATGCCGCCTGGTTCATGTCCAGGACGTCCGGTTCCGCCTGCAGGAGGGCCTTGATGGCAGCGGCATCCGTGCGCTCCGCCTCAAGTTGAGCCTCCGCCGCCCGGTTCACATCCACGACATCCGGTTCCGCCTGCAGGAGAGCCTCGATGGCAGCGGCATGCGCGCGCTCCGCGTCGAGTTTAGCCTCTGCCTCCTGGTCCTCCTTTAGTATCGCCATGTTGAACCGCTGGTCCGCCTACACCATGGGGGACTCGGACGCCGGCCCGAAGTCGACGTCCATCGTCTCATACCCATCGGGGGCCTTCTGCGCCGTGACCTCCGGCATGAACATTGGATCGGCTTCCTCCTCCTCGTAGCTTGGCTCCAGAGAACTCGGGGATTGGCCTGCCGCAAAGCAAGCTTGGGAACGGAGGTCTGTGGCACCGACCGCCGCCGCGATTTCTGCGCGGCGCTCCGGCGTCAGCATCTTGTAGTAAGTGACCTTGCGGCGCACCATGGCTTTCCGGCGAACTAGGGGATGCTTGATGAGGGCTAGGGGACAGAAAGGTGGGGGAATGGGCTGGAGATTTGGTGTGGTTTTACGGCATTGACTGGCATAGGCCGAGCAGCGAATGTTCTGGTGTGAATAGTGGTTCCGGTGATGACTGGTCAATCGGTTTTGACTGTACATCGCTCTTGTCGCGTTCACGTTGCAGCCCGCCACGCTAGACCCTCCACGTCGCTCATCGAATGGAACATGCTTCGTCTTGCGTTTTCGCTTGCTTGTGAGACTGCAGTTGAGGGCAAACCGACGTCCCTCCCCCTCCCCCGCCCGCGTCATTTATTATACCACCACTCCCTCCGTTTTATGCGGAGTTAATAAAAACAGAGGGAGTGTATACTACGGATGAGGATCCCTTGACGTGGCCAAACCCATTGAGTAACTGACATGCGGGGCCTAGCAAGCATGGGTCCGCCAGTAAGTGACTAAAAGGGAGGGTAAGGCAGGGATTCCTACGTCAGAGGATCCACTTCCACTATACTACTTTGACAAAATGTTAGAGTGATAATATATGACATGCAACTTACACAAATGTTAGAGTAATAATATATGACATGCAACTTACACAAAGCATACAGGGTCTAATGCGTTTTTCGAGGCTAACTTTGACCAAATGTTAGAGTAATAATATATGACATGCAACTTACACAAAGCATACGGTCAAATTCGTATGTGAAAGGAGTTTCCAATGATATAATTTTCACATTATACATCTCATGTACTATTAATCTTGTCAATAGTCAAATGGGAAACCATCTCGAGTACAAATCTAGGAGTACATACGAATCTAACAATATTGATTGGGCGTTGTTGAATGTTGATACCTTTTTGATCAAAGTAGAGATACTTTGACTAGACATAAAACTTATATGTAAACTAGAAAGGATAGGAGGGAGTATATTGTACGTTCAAAAACGAAACGAACATTGAATAGCCTTTATATATGATTTGCGGATGCTATGATCACCGGTTCAATATTTTGAATCCGCCTTAGGTATCACGTGCCCCCACTCGTTCCCTCTCAATTTCATCTCGGGGTCCGAAGATCTATTGAAAGAGGACTAGGGTGGGTACATGTGAATGATACTCCGCGGAATGTTCAAATGAGGCATGCGGGAGGATGGACTCGACTGGATGGCGACATGATCGATGGAGAAGAGGGTTGGAGAGGAATGAGAAATAAGCAAACGCCACATGATTATACTTGAATGGCTCAAATAAACAATAAGTTGTCTCGCTTGGCCTACATAGTGAAAGGCCTAATGCGCAACGCGGAGCACTGACGCTCGAATATGGCCGGGAAAACTGGGAAACCGACATGTGGGGCAGACTAGTCCAATGGAGGAGCTGGCCCACGACCTCCTCGCCACCTACAACCATTCATGTGGGTCGTTGGGGCCAACAATGGGGCGCAGCTCCAGCACCGCCTCTGGACACGGCGACCGCGGTAAGCGACACGCTCATAACGTAGCTAGACACGGTCGGTTTTAGTGTGACGAGGGTGGCGTTAGTACTGTGGCACAACCAACGGTATGTTTGGTTTGTGCCCAAGGTTGCCCCATCAAAGTATTGGGTAGCCAAAATTTTGTTTGAGGTATTGATTGCCCATGATTTGGCCGACATTGGCAAGAAAAATGAACTAGAGTTGGCTAGAGTTCATTGGCATGCCAAAGAAATGGCAACCATCCAAACAAAGACCAATCTTTGGGTCATGACCAAAATTTTGGTTGAGGTATTGGTTGCCAATGATTTGGCCGACATTGGCAAGAAAAATGAACTATAGTTGGCTAGAGTTCATTGGCATGCCAAAAGAATGGCAACCATCCAAACAAAGACCAATCTTTGGGTCATGACCAAAATTTTGGTAAGGTGCACTTTGGCCACAATCCAAACACACCCCAACACCCGGCTCGTCGAGGATGCACGGGGCGCCGCGACGCGTCCGCGGAGTGGTGTAGCGCGGCCAACTGCATCCTCTGGACCTGAGACCATGCTGGGTCGTCTTGCTTTTTCAATGACATGCGGGGATCGCATGTGAGAAAAGGGCATCTCCAACGTTGCCACGACCGCAGCTGACTACCCTGGCACACCAAAACCCTCGTCGCTCGCGATGTCGCGCGGTGCGTTCCCAGCCGGCGCCAGCTGCCCGCATTCATGCCGTCCGTTCGTATGTCGTCGTTAAGAGGCTCGGTACCCGAGGAACCAACTCCGGCGACTTAATGACGCACCCGGACGCTTGGCCTCACCGGAATGCGCTACATAAAGCGGCAACACCCAGCTAACCTCCACACCATAGCGCATCGTCCTCCTACCTGGCACCACATCCGCCATGACCGCAAGTGCGAACGCTCTGCGGGAGAGCTTGACTTCGGGGATGAAGCTCGAGGTCGCCACCCTCGCTCAAGTCGCCTCTCGCGATGCAATAGCGGCGTAGCCGGACGCGGACGCGACCGCACAAGCGGTGGCCACGCTGGTGGCCGACGACGGGAGCACCGTCAGCCACGCGTCCTACTTGCCGCTGTCCAACGTCCGGCACCGCCGAGGTCGGGGACTCCTCCGAGGATGAGTAGGGCATGGGAGGAGGTAGGGCATGGTGTACCAACTGGCCGGTCCATATCCCGTGTTCTACTCTTCCTCGCCGGAGACCGCACCTTCACTTCATGGGTCTTGAACCCCGCCCCTGTACATAGAGATCGCAGATGGAGGACGTCGGTCGCCGCCATAGAATAGGTTTAGGTTTGGGTTTCTTTTATTTTTCTGTCCTATAAAAGTTTGAAATGTAATGAAAATCTGGTGTGTTTGCATTAATCTCGGCCGGTGTATATGAACTTTCACAATAATATACATATTGTAGGAGTACTAGCAAGATGCCCGTGCGTTGCATGGAAGATCAAGATCTTGTGGGAGAAAAGGATGAATGAGGGAAAGCCTTATCTGCAAATGTGGAGAGGAGTGCGGGTAAATTGTCATAGTTTCCTTGCTACCCGTTAGATATAGATCGGATGACCTATATTGCAGGATGACAGGAACACCATCATCACCAACTCTACTTTTTATTGAACTGAGACAAATCTAACATGCAAAGTAAAATAAACACATAGGGTCTATACATACACAAATTATCTTAGGCACTCCAATAGTACGTCCACTACACATTCACGCATTTCACATCTTTCTACATCTACGGGAACCTACAAAAGGGTTAACGTAAATTGCCTCTCTCTCCTCCCCTGATTTTCATGGTGGTGGGCCCCTCCCTCCCCCCAATCTACAATCAACAGCTCACAAGTTTCACATTACGTTAATTACGTAACTGGGATTACGTAGGTGTAGCATTACTCGTCCTTAAAAACCCAACTAAGCCAACCTCCCAGCATATCGCGCGGGAAAAGACCCGGCCGCGCCGTTTTAGTCGGGATTACCAGATTACTAGTAGTAGAATCGATGGATCGCGTGAAGCAACAAATTTTTTTGAGGGTGCGAAGCACCTAGATTAAAAGGAAAAAAGGCGGTACACTCACAGCACTCTTGTCGCGGTCGCATTGCACCCCACACACGTTCGGTCCTACACACGGCTCACGCAAATGGAACGCGCTTCGGCTTGCCTCTTCACTGACACGTGGGACTGCACATGGAGAAACCGACCATGCGTCAAACTCCCCCGCCCACCGCGCGAAAATCCTCCCCCAACCTCCCCCCCCCCACACCCAAAAATTCCCCCCAAATCCGATTCAACCGCCCTTCGGCCAACTAGCCAATAATATTCCCCAAACCCCCCTCCCCCCTGTCCCCCTCCACTCCATTTGCTCCTCCAAAGCCGCCCTCCCCGCCGCGCTGATACGTCGGCGCCACGGTTCGGCGATCCTCTCGCTCCCACAGTACGCTCTCGTAGACTGCCATCCTCTAGCCGCGCCGCCACCTCTTGCTACGTTCTTGTTGAGGTGCATGGTGGTCAGCGCCACCACCGCTGGTGACGTTCGTGTGGAGACGCATGGCGGTCAGCTTCTCCCATGGTACGCGCATTCTAGACTGAGGTCATGTCGGTGTAGCGCTGAATGTTAGCTGATAGACGATGTTAATCTCACTGTTTGCCGAAGTAGTTTACTGTCAATATGCTCTGCTTAAGAAGCTTCCTTGCCCTATTCTGCACTCAATCTGCTTAGCTGAGATGGCATGCCAAGGCCGATTAGTTGCTAAAATATCCTACCATATATTCATTGTGATGTAGATTGCCATGGTCTAGTAGCCAATCTGTTAGGTGAAATAGCTCTACACCGTTTTATACTCGATCTTTGTTGTTGCGATGGCCTTCGATAGTTCGATGGCTGTGTGCTCGGCCTCATTGACTGCTGAAATAGCCTACCATAATTTGCCACTCAAATCTATTTGCTTAATTAGCTTTACATATATTTCGTTACTTAGATCTGGTCGTCCAAATATCTTGCCATAGCTTTAGACATCGACCTAGGTATTTTTTTCTGGACTTCATAAAAAAGCATATATGTTTTTCCTGTAATATCTAGTAGAAAAACTAATTTTTATGTCTAACAGATGGACAGGACTTGGATAACTTCTGCTCGAATATTCTCCGCTGCATATGTCGAGGGGGTTGAAAACTTCGTGAACTTTATCAGAGCTGAGTAAGGTGGTCCGAAATCAGATGTACTTTGCCCATGTAGCAGTTGTATGAATTCAGCTACAAGACCCTAGTCAACTGTGCAAAATCATCTACACTTGTATGGAATGTCGGTCACATATACTAGGTGGGTTCATCATGGTGAAGCTGTGAACGTCAATGTTATTGAGTACGTGGAAGCAGCAGATCACCATCTTGATCTGCCAGATGCTCAGGTGGAAGAGGAGGAGGTGGTGGTGGCGGAGCCAGTGATTTTGACCAACATTGAAACAATGCTACGAAATTCTCGTGCATTCCTTGAACGTTCACCTGCATAAGAAAAAGGTGGGCCCGCATGTTGGAACAATGCAACGTTGCTGTCACCCAGAAAATGAGCTACCAGTATTCTCAGCTATGGTCACCTTTCTTCAAGTGAAGACATCTGAGCGGATGACCAACAAATCATTCAATGCGATGTTGGCTGCTTTCTGCAAATCTTTCCCAGACGCGTCTGAGCTGCCACACACCTACAGTAAAATGAAGAATTTCCTTCATGAAGTTGGAATTGGATATGATATGGTCCATGTTTGTAAGAATAATTGTGTTATGTTCCGGAAGGATTATGCCAACTTAAGTGAATGCCCGAAATGCAAATCATCAAGATGAAAAGATGGCGATGTTGTGAAGAGGATTCCTCATAATGTTCTGAGACATTTTCCAATTACACCAAGATTGCAGAGGTTGTTTCATGATGCTGAAACAAGAGAGGATGTATTGTGGCATTCTAGGAAGCAGGAGTACAGAGATCGGAATGTAATGAGCCATCCATCTCATGGTAGTGAGTGGAAAAGCTTCAATTATAAACACAAAGAGTTTGCTGCTGACCAGAGAAACATTAGACTTGGCTTAGCTTAAGATAGATTTAACCCATTTGGCCACCAGAGCACCACATATAGCATGTGGCCAGTGCTTGTTATCCCTTACAACATGCCTCCAAATGTCTACACCAAAGAATCAAACTACATGATGGCCTTGCTCATCCCAGGTCCAAAAAGTCTTGGAAAGGATTTTGATTTGTTCATGGAGCCTCTTGTGGAGGAACTTCAACAGCTATGGAAGGGTGTTCTCACTCGAGACCTATATAGGTGCCCGCCACCTGATTTATTTCTGCATGCTGTTATAATTTGGTGCATCCATGATTATCCGGCTTTGGGCACTATGTCAGGGCGAACGACACATGGTTACAATGCCTGTGTTCGCTGTGACAGGAATCCGCTGTCATACGCAATACTTAGCAAGATCTGTTACATTGGACACCGCCGTTTCCTTGCCAAGGACAAGTCACATCCTAGAAAATACCGAAGACATGTGTTCAATGCAAAGCATGAAAACCGTGATGCGCCAAAGAGGCTCACCGCCAATGAGTTGCAAGTGGAATTAGAGAAGGTCAGGCATATTACATCAGGAAACCATCCTGGTAATGGTAGCGGGAAAAGGAAGCGTGGCAGGGTAGAAGAGAGATTATTGTTTACCCGCAGGTCCACTTTGTGGGACTTGGAGTATTGGAAAGATTTGGATCTGCGGCATAATCTTGATGTAATGCACATCGGGAAAAATATATGTGACGGCATTATCGGCACACTTCTTAATATTGAAGGCAACACGAAATATACCTTAACATCTAGGATTGATTTGACACACCTGGGTATCAGAAAGGATTTGCAGGTGCAAGATGAAGGTAAACCACGGGATATGGCACCAACTGTGTATGTCTTGGACAAGGTAAAAAGAAAATAATTCTGTGAGGTCCTGTCATATGTGAGATTCCCACATGGATTTGCTTCCAGCCCTAAAAGGAGAGTCAGTGCAGATGGAAACAAGGTACAAGGGTTGAAAACTCATGACTGCCATGTCCTACTTCAAAGGGTTTTACTTGTTATCCTTATAGGATTGGGCCGCCCTGACTTATACAGAGTAGTTGCATAGTTGGGACAATTCTTCAGGGAACTCTGCAGTAGGAATATCAGGATAGATGCTTTGGAGCATCTTAGAGAAAAGATACCAACTATCCTATGCGACCTTGAGAAGATATATCCTCCAGCCTTCTTTGATGTGATGGTGCATTTGGCTGTTCATCTACCTGATGAGGCACTACTTAGAGGTCTAGTACATTATGGCTAGATGTACCCTATTGAAAGGCAGCTAGGCACTTTCAAGGGCTATGTTAGGAATAGAGCTAGACCCGAGGGTTCCATTGCAGAGGCCTACATTGCTACAGAAGCGTTGACATTCTGCTCAAAATACATTGAAACAGTTGATCAACTTAGCAAAGAGGTGGGTGAGGGCAATCCCGGGATCAATGTTTTCAATTATTCTGTTTGAGTTACAGGGAAGAGTCGACAAGAGGACAAACCTAAAGATTTGGACAAAATGGTTTGGTATGTGTTGAATAATTGTCCTGAGATACTACCTTATATCAAGTAAGTGGAGTACTATAGCTTATACATCGTAATCTACTAAACTTGCAGCACATTCTTATATATTTACATGTTTGACGCGATCACTATGTTGTGCAGCACCTACAAAGAGGAGTTACTGTCGCAAAATCCAAGAAACATTGACAAACTCGTTATGGCAGGATTTGTGAAATGGTTCAAGAACCATGTAAGCTTTTGAAGTGCACTGTTAGTTTTTTTTATTATATTGAGTACATAAGATGATCAGCTTGTCTATTTTCTAACCATAGGTTAAGAAGATGCAGGAGGATGGGCAGGCAGTTGGTGATGCCCTTTACTCACTAGCATTGGGTCCTGATACTCAGGTAAGACATTATGAATCTTGCGTTGTTGGAGATGTGCGCTACAACACCCTTGCACGAGACGAAGGCAGGAAGACACAAAACAGTGCCATCATGAGCACGGATACATATAACAAAGAGACAACTGAAATGTATGCTAACATAACAGACATTGTTCAGTCGCAGTATATCTCCAATTTCAAGGATCATCGGTGTGTGGTTCTGTTGTGTTGTCGTTGGTATAACCTGTTTTCCAGGATCGCAAAACCCATAGCCGATGATTATTTCAAATCCATCAATCTCAAGGCGGCGTACCAGACCAACTAGCCTTTTATTTTGGCAAATCAAGCAACATAGATATTTTTCTTGGAAGACACATTTGCACGTAGCGATGACTGGAGAGTATTGCAAAGGTTTGAGCAGAGGAATTCGTTTAATGAAGTTGCACAACAAGATGATGCTTACACTGCTCCTGATGTACAAGATAACACAGATGTTCCTAATATCTTTGAGAACCATCACGTCTATGACACCGGCGAAAAGATTGCCTCTCGTGCTGTGGACATACACGAGTTGATCAAGAAGAAGCCAATGATCGAGGACGTTGAGGATGAAGAAGAAGATGACACCGTGGGGAATTACGATTCAGACTGATACACATGGCGAAGATGTTGACGCTGCTGCTGCGGATGATGATTACATTCCTTTTGTCGTATTTGCCTATCAGAAGACATTTTTTTATCTACTATGTGAAATTGTGTTTGCTATGACAACTGAAACCTAATGAACATGTTGTTTAGTATTTTGTTTCTGAGAACATCACTTGTTATGTATGCTGATTTGTGTTTGGTGATTGTATGACAACTAAAACATGATGACATTGTTGTTTATTGTGCTCATATTTGGCTGTGAAACTTGAATTGGATGACATAGTTTGCTGTTGGACTGCAATTTGCTCGACGTCTTCGAATGAGAACAAAGCTGACCCGACAGGGCCTCTGCTATTTTTTATTTATATGAGCAAAAGGGCATACCCCTTGATTTCCGTTAATAGAAATCATTAGATGTTCACAACACTATGCCCAGCCTGCTACATAGGTTTCAATCATTACTAGTTTCAGCAAAGTGCTCATGTCGTAGCCACTGAATACATCACGAGTGCAACATACACTGCAAATAAAGAGACAATCATCCTACAGAGCACAGCGATTTTACCCATTATCTTGACAAGCTCTTTCATCTCCTCATTGCTGTCAAGGCCATTCGCAGCTGTTGCTTGGCCATGATCAAAGGAACTACATCTTTGACCTTTTGCTCAGCATCTTCCTCTTGTGCCATTCCTTCAGTTACTTGTCCAACACCCCAACCTGCTATTATTGGGATTCCCACTAGTAGAAAAAGGGTCTTCTGTCCTGGTTGGTAAGGGCCTTTTGTCCCGGTTTTTGAACCAGGACTAAAGGGTCGTTACTAATGCCCTGGCCCTTTAGTTCCGGTTCAAACAGGAACCAGGATAGATGGGCCTCCACGTGGCCGATGCACCGAGCCCAGGCAGGAGGGCCTTTGGTCCCGGTTGGTGGCCCCAACCGGGACCAATAGGCATCCACACGTCAGCATTTAAGGGGCTGAGGTTTTTGTTTTTTTGCCTTTGGTCCTAGTTGGTGGCACCAATCGGGACCAATAGGCATCCACGCGTCAGCATTTCAGGGGCTGAGGTTTTTGTTTTTTTTAAAGGGGGGGGTTGGGATTTTGGGAGGTTAATTTAGGTGTTTCATATATTGTGTTAGCTAGCTAATGAATAGAGAGAAGTGTCCTCTCTTATGTCCGTGCTTGGTCGACGCTACGTACTGTATACGTATAGAGAGGACTAGACACGCTAGCTAGCTAGTAAGCAAACGAAGGAAACAGAAGATCGTCATGAACATATATGCATACAGAGAGAAGTGATATCGACCACCTCTCCTTCTCCGAGAGATTGGTCGAACAACAAGCTCTCGTATATCTATCCGACACTACCGGCTACATATGCACAATAATTATCTCTTACAATATAATCTCCTAATTATATACGAACACAGGATCCACATAGTATTCTCCGTCTTTAGCGATCACGTGGTCAAGGAAGAATGCCGCCAATTCCTCTTGAATTTCTCGCATACGAGCTGGTGATGGAGTTCATCCTGCATCCGAAAGATCTAATTTGAAGAAGGGGATCAATACATACATACATACATATATATATATGAATAAATGAAACTCAACACAAATGATGGTAATAAAATAAAATTGTGAATATTATTGCTTACGCACTTCATATTGTTCGTTCGAGTACCCTCGTTCACAGGTCGTGTGGCGGATGGACTCGCAAACGTAGTATCCAGAGTAATCTTTCCCTTGTTCCTGCCACAACCACTTTACAAGAAATAGAGGTCAATCAAACTGATATGCAAGCATGCCAAATGGTATTGATGAAACTAGCGCTTGAATCACTAGGAGATGCGCGGAACATGTTACTATAGTACTTACTTTGCGGTGTCTAAATTGCAGCTTCTTCGGCAGTCCCGGAGCTTTTTTGGTGAATTTTCTCCAAACCCTGCCAGACAAAGAAAACAATTACTTGATATCAGGAAATGAACAAAGTTGCTGATATGGTGGATAATGATCGATTTAACTTACTTCTCGAGCATTTGAGTCATGGCCGCATAGTCCTGGGGATCTTTTCGACTCGATTCTAAGACGGTTACTAGTCCCTGCTCAAGCTTAATCTCTAGGAGAATATTGTGGAACATGTGCACGCATGCATAACTCATCAATTACATTACTATAACCTTGACTAATAAGGGAAACCGAATATGCACAAGACAGTAACACTCACTTGAAGTTGTAAGGAAAGAGTATTATATCTTTGTTTTCATTTATTACCAACGATCGTAGCAAGTTGGCCTCGGTATCGTCGGCACGATATTTAACCTCAGTTGCATCTATGAGATTTGTGTTAATGAACCCAATATCACCGATTTGTCTTCTCTTCAATTCGGCCATCTTCAATCTGCATAATATAGTGAGGATAATTATAAATACATGCAATGAAAGAGCTGACCTATATAGAGAGACTTAATGACATAAGTAGTACTACTTACAGACAGTAGCAAGTGACCGTTGCTTTATCGAGGGCCTTTTGATTGAAAAACTGGAAGAACTCCTCAAATGGAACATTCAACAGTTCAATTACAACGAGGTCATGCTCCTCTCTAACTCTCAGCATCAAAGTATTCCTCCCCCCAGACTCTCTGCATGTTTTCATGTACCAATCATGGAATCTTTGCATCATCCTTGTTAGAGATCTTTCATATCTGACGAGATGCTTCATGTACTCGTAGTTGTGTTCCTCCACCTCCAAGAACTCATAATGTACATCGTCGGGCAGGTAATCTCCAAGATTGCTTTAACCGGGCACCATCCTCGGATCATTAGTAGGCACCTTCAGCGGGGGGCATGATTGGTTCGCTTGTTCGCCGAGCTGGGGAATTTTTTCCTAGCTCGTGTTTCTTTTAACCTTTGATCACTGACAGTACTTCCCGACCGCTCCGCTTCGACAAATGGCTTCTCAATAATTCGCTCATTGTTGCCTTTCAGCAGAGACTTTGCTGGTTTTTTCAGGGCAGCCAGAGTGCGCTTCGCTTTCACTGGATCTACCTTCTCCTCCGGAGGTGGGTGTTTCTTTGCTTTCACCACTTCAAAGAAGTTCCTCACTTCTTCTCGCGCGATCTCGGCGTTCTCCTCCGGGGTCCTCTCGTATGGTAACTTCTCTGGAGTCTTCAGGGAAGGACCGAATCTGTATTGCCTCCCGCCTCTGGCTGTACTGCTCGACGCCGGTAGAGCAGACGGAGCGGCTGCGGCTGTCTTCTTTCCTTGCTTATGAGGAGGAAGAGAAGGACTACGATGCACCGGAGCAGCCAGAGCGGCGGCGGGTCTCTTCTGCCCTTGCTGATGAGGCGGAGAAGGAGGAGGCTGGCTGCTCGGGCGCGCCGGCGCAGGCGGAGAAGGAGGTGGGGTGCCGCCATGCGCCAGAGAAGAAGGCCGAGTGCCCTGATCGTCACTCGCCGGAGGAGGAGGCGGAGTGCCCTGACTCGCCGGAAGAGGAGGAGGAGGCGGCGGAGGCATCTAGTTCGGAAGGTTGATGAGCTCCTTCTGCCATAGGCATGGAGTCTTCAGAGCAGAACCCAGTTGAGTCTCCCCTTCACCGGTAGGGTGGTCAAGCTGGAGGTCCTCAAATCCCTCTGTTATTTCATCCACCATCACCCTAGCATATCCTTCTGGAATCGGCTGGCAGTGAAAAGTTGCGCCGGGTTCAGTAGGAAAAATAGAGCCAACAGCCACCTTGACCTTCAAATTCATCCATTGCGTCATAAGGTGGAAATTTTGAGACTCCGTGATAGCATCCACGGGATAGCTGGCAGGAGCCGTCAAGACATGCTCCGGCTGAAGCAGCTCGGTGGAAGCCACGCTGCTTCTCCGCTGAGGTGGCGGGGTACCTTCGGGGGAAGCTTCGGCAGTTCGTTTGCTGCGATTTGCTTCTCGTTCCTCTATCGCTTGTACCCTTGCGTGCATCGCCTGCATTTGGGTCTGCTGCACTTTTTTCCTCCTCTCCTGGCATTTGTAACCACCTGCGTCTGGAAAACCAGCCCTCCACGGAATGGAGCCTGGCGTGCCTCGTGTGTGTCCAGGGTGCTCAGGATTCCCGAGGGCCATTGTGAGCTCGTCGTTCTCTCTGTCTGGAACGAACGTCCCTTGCTGCGCTGCATCGATATAGTGCTTTAGCTCCTTGACTGGTATGTTCATTTGCTCGTCCTTCCAAACGTATTTCCTTGATACAGGGTCCACGGTTCCGCCAGCCCCGAAGAACTAAGTCTGGCAACGGTCTGGCCAGTTCATTGTCTCTGGTTCGATCCCTTCATCAAGCAGATCATTCTCAGCCTTGGCCCACTTAGGACGGAATTTGAGGTAGCCACCTGACCCCGTGTGATGGTAAGCTTCTTCTTTGCAGCATTTTTCTTGTTTGTCGCCGACATCTTCTTACTCTTTTCCGATGTCTTGTAGGCCACAAATGCGGGCTAGTGATCTCTGATCTTCTCATATCTACCGATGAATTCTGGTGTCTCTTCGTTGTCGACAAATATTTTTAGCTCATTCTTCCACCTCCTGAATAGCTCTGACATCTTCTTAAGATCATGAGACTTGATTAATTGCTCTTTAACTGGCTTCTCCGGATCCTCCTCTGGCGGTAGGGTGAAATTTGCCTTCAGCTCAGTCCAAAGATCATCTTTCTGCATATCATTGACATAAGACACCTCAGGGTCTTCATTCTTAGGCTTATACCATTGCTGGATGCTGATCGGGATGTTGTCCCTAACAAGAACCCCACTCTGAACAAAAAATACATCCTTTGTTCGGATGGGTTCAATCGGCATGCCATCGTGCGCGATTTCTGTGATCTCAAACCTTTCATCCGAGCGCAACTTTTTCTTCGGGCCTCGTCTCTTTACCGAAGTTGTGCTCGATCCGGAGGGCTAGAAAAAAGAAGAATTAGACGAGAGTTAATTAATATGTGTACATACCAAAACAAGGAATGCATCAATTAGCTAGTCATCACAGGCTTAACTAATATATTTACCTGGCCGGACTCTGTTCGGTCATCGGAGCCGTCATCACGGGGTCCTTCTTAGCTAGTCATGTGTTTCCTCCTCCATTCTTCGATCACCGTAGCCTGCTTCTTCTTCACCCTGTTCTGCTTCCAGACCATCATTGTCGTTAAGATACGACATGACATCACCTCCGGCTAAGATTATGTCCCCCAACACCTGTTCTTGTTCCCCGTCTCATCCGAACTCCATTGTTTTTGCAAATATTACAACATGGCAATTATTATACAAACATGACAGCATGCGGTGGGAGGGGGTAGGAGACTGACATTGTTTTTTTCTAGGGTATAAGTTATCACGGTCGAAGTTATCCGGGAGGGGGTTATATCGACAACAACGACATACATACATGGGAAAATAATGTTATCGGGGAGGGGGTAGGTCGAACCCCCCCCCCCTCGTGTGGAAGTTATTGGGACACGGGGTATATCGACCCCCCTCGTGTTGAAGTTTCCGGGAGGGGGTATATCGACCCCCCTCCCACGTGTTGAAGTTATCGGGAGGGGGTATATCGACCCCCCTCGTGTTGATGTTATCGGGAGGGAGTATATCGACCCCCCCCCCACGTGTTGAAGTTATCAGGAGTTTATATCGACACGACATAAATACATGAAAAATATTATCGGGGAGGGGGTATATCGACCCCCCCCACGTGTTGAAGTTATCGGGAGGGGTATATCAACGACGAGAGACCCGATAAAACATAAGAAAACGAAGAAGAAATAAAAAGAGGAGAAGAAGAAAGGAATAGAGGAGAAGATCGAAGAAAAAAAAGAAAAAAAAGAGGAGAAGAAGAAAGGAATAGAGGAGAAGAAGAAAAAATAGAAAAATTTTCTATTTGTTCTTCTTCTCCTCTATTCCTTTCTTCTTCTCCTCTATTTTTTCTTCTTTTTTCCTCTTCTTATTTATTTCTCCTCTTCTTCCTCTCCTCTTCTTCTTTCTTCCTCTTCTTATTTTCTTTTTTCTATCCTTCTTTTTCTTCTAAATTTTAGCATATTCTAAATTTTCTTTTAACTTTCTATATATGAACAAATAACTTTCTATGAACAAAAAACTTTCTATATATATATATGAACAAAATTTTCTTCTTTCTTCCTCTTCTTATTTATTGTCTTCTAACTTTCAATATATGAACAAAAAAACTTTCTATGAACAGAAAAACATTTTTGATAAATATATTTAGCATATTCTAAATTTTACAACCAGAAAAATACATATATGGAAAAAAACATTAATACACATATGAACAAAAAAATACATATATGAACAAAAACATGCTCTGAACAATTATTTTATACATTTTGAACATATGCATACACATAGCCACATACATACACATATACTCAGAGCAGGGGCGGCCACGCAGGGCAGGGGCGGCGCGCGGCGGCCGCTCAAAGCAGGGGCGGCGCGTGGCGGGGCCGCGTGCGGCGGCCGCGCAGGGCAGGGGCGGCGCGCGGTGGCCGCGCAGGGCAGGGGCGGCGGCGCGGTGGCAGCGCGCGGCAGCGACGGCGGCCAGTACAGGGGGAGCAGCAGGGGAACGGGGCGGCGCTCACAGCGAGGTGGCGTCAGCGATGAGGAAGGCTCGGGGACGATGACGGTGAAGGTGCGCTCGGGAGCGAGGGCAGGGGCGCGTGGGCTCAGGGACGACGTCGGCGACGGCGACGGCGACGGCGAGGCACGGGCGACGGCGACGACGCGGTCGGGGGCGACGGCAGGGGTGTCGGACGGCGCCGATGAGCTCGGCGTCATCGGGGGCAAATGGTCGATGAGAAACTGAAATTTTCACAAGTCCTGGTTATATACCAAGAGATTGGTCCCGGTTCGTGGCACCAACCGGGACCAATGCCTCCTTTAGTCCCGGTTGGTGCCACCAACCGAGACCAAAGGCCTCTTTTCAGCAGCCCAAAGGGTGGGAAGCAGAGGCCTTTGGTCCCGGTTAGTGGCACCAACTGGGACTAAAGGTGGGCATTGGTCCCGGTTCGTACCACCAACCGGGGCTAGTGGCCTTGCACAGCGGCGTGGTGGTGGGAGTTTAGTCCCACCTCGCTAGTTGAGAGTGGCCAACACCTGTTTATAAGCTCCGCTGCCTCCTCCCTCTCGAACTCCTCTACACTGCTTTGCCTGTGGGCCTATTGGGCCTTCTACGGGCCTGAATCCTGGCCCAGGTTGGGTTTCTAGTCGTATTCAGGCCGTGGTGGCCCAATAGGCAGCAGTTTTTTTTTTCCAGTTTTTTTGTTTTGTTTTTTGCATTATTTATTTTCTTTCGTTTTTTGCTTTAATTTTTAATTCTTTTTGCTTTTAGGTCAGAAAAATTATAAACTTTCTGCTAGTGCCATTAGTTTTAGAAAAATTATAAACTTTCTGTTAGTGTCATTACTTTTCAAATTTGAATAGTTAAAATTTGAATTCTTTGAAATTTCTGTGAATCACAAGTTTGTGATTAACTTTACTAGAAAAATAGTTTTTTTTCCTTTTTTTTGTTTTGTTTTTTGCATTATTTATTTTCTTTTGTTTTTTGCTTTATTTTTTTAATTATTTTTGCTTTTAGGTCAGCAAAATTATAAACTTTCTGTTAGTGTCATTGGTTTTCAAATTTGAATAGTTAAAATTTGAATTCGTTGAAATTTATGTGAATCACAAGTTTGTGATTAACTTTACTAGAAAAATAGTTTTTTTCCTGTTTTTTTGTTTTGTTTTTTGCATTATTTATTTTCTTTTCTTTTTTGCTTTATTTTTTAATTCTTTTTGCTTTTAGGTCAGCAAAATTATAAACTTTCTGTTAGTGCCATTAGTTTTCAAATTTGAATAGTTAAAATTTCAATTCTTTGAAATTTGTGTGTTTGTGATTAACTTACTAAAAAATGAGAATAGATGCGTTTATAGAGAAAATTCAACCTAAAGTGATAGTAAATTTCTATGAATTTCAGAGAAATTCACTCTGAATTTAGGTTAAACATTTCTCTATTAGGGCATCTATTTTCACTCTGAGAGGAGCTTAACAAGGCAGAGAGGGAAGGGCTTATAAGCTGGTGTGAGCCCCCTTCGGTTGGCGAGGTGGGACTAAACTCTGCCCGCAACGAGGACCAACCCTTTAGTCCCGGTTTGTGCCACTAATGGTCATGGGCCAGGGGCGAGGAGCATTGGTCCCGGTTGGTGCCACGAACCAGGACCAATGCCCCATTTAGTACCGGTTGGTGCCACCAATCGGGACCAAAGGCCTTGCGCTGCCCGCGGCCAAAAGTTGTGTCCCACCTCGCTAGTTGAGAGGGGCTCGGAGTGGTTTATAAGCCCCACTGCGGCTGCCCTCTCGAGCTCCTCTCAAATGCAGGCTTACGGGCCTAATCTCACACTATGCTGTCTGTGGGACTATTGGGCCTTCTCCGGGCCTGAATCCTGGCCCAGGTTGGGTTTCTAGTCGTATTTAGGCCATGGTGGCCCAATAGGTGGCAGTTTTTTTATATTTTTTCCAGGTTTTTTTGTTTTGTTTTTTGCATTATTTATTTTCTCTTGTTTCTTGCTTTATTTTTTAATTCTTTTTGCTTTTAGGTCAGAAAAATTGTAAACTTTTTGTTAGTGCCATTAGTATTCAAATTTGAATAGTTAAAATTTGAATTCTTTGAAATTTGTGTGAATCACAAGTTTGTGATTAACTTTACTATAAAAATAGCTTTTCCATTTTTTGTTTTGTTTTTTCATTATTTATTTTTCTTTTGTTTTTTTCTTTTTTTAATTTTTTTGCTTTTAGGTCAGCAAAATTATAAACTTTCTGTTAGTGCCATTAGTTTTAGAAAAATTATAAACTTTCTCTTAATGCCATTAGTTTTCAAATTTGAATAGTTAAAATTTGAATTCTTTGAAATTTGTGTGAATCACAAGTTTGTGATTAACTTTACTTTTTCCAGTTTTTTGTTTTGTTTTTTGCATTATTTATTTTCTTTTGTTTTTTGCTTTTTTTTAATTCTTCTTGCTTTTAGCTCAGCAAAATTATAAACTTTCTGTTAGTGCCATTAGTTTTAGAAAAATTATAAACTTTTTGTTAGTGCCATTAGTTTTCAAATTTGAATAGTTAAAATTTGAATTCTTTGAAATTTGTGTGAATCATAAGTTTGTGATTAACTTTACTATAAAAATAGTTTTTTTCCCAGTTTTTTTGTTTTGTTTTTTGCATTATTTATTTTCTTTTGTTTTTTGCTTTATTTTTTAATTATTTTTGCTTTTAGGTCGGAAAAATTATAAACTTTCTGTTACTGCCATTAGTTTTAGAAAAAATTAAAAACTTTCTGTTAGTGCCATTAGTTTTCAAATTTGAATAGTTAAAATTTGAATAATGGTATTACGAGGGCCGAACCATAAGACATTAAAGCATTTCAAATGAAGTGTGAAAAACTTGAAAGTTGGCATTGTATCATAATTTCACCCACATAGCATGTGCATGTACAAAACGGACAATGGTATCATACTCGTTTGTTACAAAGTTGGCATGGTATCATCATAATAGTTGCGGGAGAAAGTCTTCACTTTTTCTTCGCTTGTGTCATTTGCTTATTGCACCATAACCATGGATAATCTTCATCGTTTATCAGGATGCTTGGGTCATCCTTGACTTTGAAGGGAGGAATCTCATGAAACTTTTCATAATCTCCAGACATGTCTGTCTTGCCCTCCACTCCAACGATGTCCCTATTTCCTGAAAGAACTGTGTGGCGCTTTGGCTCATCGTATGATGTATTCGCCTCCTTATCTTTTCTTTTTCTCGGTTTGGTAGACATGTCCTTCACATAGATAACCTGTGCCACATCATTAGCTAGGACGAACGGTTCGTCTGCATATGCAAGATTGTTGAGATCCACTGTTGTCATTCCGTACTGTGGGTCTACCTGTACCCCGCCTCCTGACAGATTGACCCATTTGCACTTAAACAAAGGGACCTTAAAATCATGTCCGTAGTCAAGTTCCCATATGTCCACTATGTAACCATAATATGTGTCCTTTCCCCTCTTGGTTGCTGCATCAAAGCGGACACCGCTGTTTTGGTTGGTGCTCTTTTGATCTTGGGCGATCGTGTAAAATGTATTCCCATTTATCTCGTATCCTTTGTAAGTCAATACAGTCAAAGATGGTCCCCTGGACAACAAGTACAGCTCATCACAAACAGTGTTGTCACCTCTGAGACGTGTTTCCAACCAACTGCTGAAAGTCCTGATGTGTTCACATAATCCAGTCATCGCATTGCTCTGGGTGTTTGGAGCGCAGACTGTTCTTGTGTTCATCGACATACGGGGTCACCAAGGTAGAGTTCTATAGAACTGTGTAGTGTGCTTGAGACCAAGAATATCCATCCCTGCATATTATTGAGGCCCCTCCCAGCGTGCCTTTTCCAGTCAGTCACCCCTCATACCGCGATTTAGGGAGACCTATCTTCTTTAGGCCAGGAATGAAGTCAACACAAAACCCAATGACATCCTCTGTTTGATGGCCCATGGAGATGCTTCCTTCTAGCCTAGCGCGGTTATGGACATATTTCTTTAGGACTCCCATGAACCTCTCAAAGGGGAACATATTGTGTAGAAATACGGGCCCCAGAATGACAATCTCGTCGACTAGATGAACTAGGACGTGCGTCATGATATTGAAGAAGGATGGTGGGAACACCAGCTCGAAACTGACAAGACATTGAGTCACATCACTCCTTAGCCATGGTACGATTTCTGGATCGATCACCTTCTGAGATATTGCATTGAGGAATGCACATAGCTTCACAATGGCTAATCGGACGTTTTCCGGTAGAAGCCCCCTCAATGCAACCGGAAGCAATTGCGTCATAATCACGTGGCAGTCATGAGACTTTAGGTTCTGGAACTTTTTCTCTGGCATATTTATTATTCCCTTTATATTCGACGAGAAACCAGTCGTGACCTTCATACTGAGCAGGCATTCAAAGAAGATTTCTTTCTCTTCTTTCGTAAGAGCGTAGCTGGCAGGACCTGTATACTGCTTCGGAGGCATGCCGTCTTTTTCGTGCAAACGTTGTAGGTCCTCCCGTGCCTCAGGTGTATCTTTTGTCTTCCCATACACGCACAAGAAGCCTAGCAGGTTCACGCAAAGGTTCTTCGTCACGTGCATCACGTCGATTGAAGAGCGGACCTCTAGGTCATTCCAGTAGGGTAGGTCCCAAAATATAGATTTCTTCTTCCACATGGGTGCGTGTCCCTCAGCGTCATTCGGAACAGCTAGTCCGCCGGGACCCTTTCCAAAGATTACGTGTAAATCATTGACCATAGCAAGTACGTGATCACCGGTACGCATGGCGGGCTTCTTCCGGTGATATGCCTCGCCTTTGAAATGCTTGCCTTTCTTTCGACATTGATGGTTGGTCGGAAAAAATCGACGATGGCCCAGGTACACATTCTTCCTGCATTTGTCCAGGTATATACTTTCAGTTTCTTCTTAACAGTGCGTGCATGCGTGGTATCCCTTGTTTGTCTGTCCTGAAAGGTTACTGAGAGCGGGCCAATCGTTGATGGTTACAAACAGCAATGCGTGCAGGTTAAATTCCTCCTGTTTGTGCTCATCCCACGTGTAACAACCCAAATTTTCAATTTGGAATGCTATACACTAGATCATCATTGCATATCATATTTTATTGCATTTTGGTTGATCCTAGAAAATTCTACGCAACTCAAGGACCCTCGGAGAGAGTTGGGGATTTCGTTATTTTCATATTTGAGTTTTCTCAAATTTTGAAAATAGGATCATTTGATTTTATTTATTTTATCTTCAATTATTTCTATTATCAAAAATATGAGAGAGGGAATAAAATGACTTTCCCAAAATAAAGAAATATTGAGGATTTAATAAAAAAATCAAATAAGATTTTATTTTGGTTTTATTTGCTATTTTATTTGAATTAGGGAAAAATGTGCGTTTTTCAAAATGCATTTAGGCCCCAAATAAATGTTCATCCTGTGCGGCTTGATTTTAGAAGCCGAGGAAATTTTATTTCGGCATTTTTGGAGTCCGTTTAGTATTCCTTTTGTTTTTCTTCTGAGCGTAATTATTTAAAAAAAGGAGGTCTGAACCGACTTTAGGCCGTAACCGGTCAGGACTCCGCCTGGCCGGGCCTTCAAATAGCCGCCGCCCGAGGCCCGACAGCCCAAGCCGCGACGATCGCCAGAGCCGCCGCTGTCGTCATTCCCCGGAGTCACCGGAGGTAGACCTCGTGCCGCTGGTTTTTCTCAAAAAACGGATCGGTTTTCCGTCGGTTTTGTTCGGTTTTTTTAGTTTCATTTTTTTAAATAGATCAGTTTTCGGTTTATTTAATTAGCGAGCGTTCGCCCGTTCGTTCGTTTTAACGAACGCGTTCTTCGTTAGATCCAGTTAATGAACGTTTGTTCGTTAATCTGTTCGTCGTTTTTCTTTTTCTCGGATTAAATCCGTGATTTTTCTGATCACGATTCCTGATCCGTTTTTCGTTCTAGTCTAACTTTTCGCTCGTTTGTCGGAATGAGGCGATTCAAGCGCCTGGAGTTTCGTCTCGAAACCCTCTTTCCGTTTAACCAACTCAAACAAGTTTTTGCCACTGTAAAAATTGTCCTAGATCCAGAATAGTAAACGAAGCTTGTTTCTTTTGTCGTTTGTCTTTCGTTGCTTCGTTCGATTTGATTCTTTTTGCCAACCGGAGTTCTTAAGTTGAACTTTCTGGTTAGATCTCTTATTCGAGTTTTACATGTGCATTAGTTGAGTACTTATTGTATGCTTGTTTGTTTGTGATAGAGTACCCGGAGTGCATCGCTTGCTACTTCGAATCGCTAGGTTTTGCGGATCATCAGCAAGGCAAGTAACACTTTGATCATACTTCCAATTACCCAGTTTTTATTGCATTAGATAAATCCTCACATATTGCATGATTAGGATCTAATTAAATTGTGGGTTGGGAAGTAGATGAGGTAGTACCTATTACCTGTTGTTATCAAACATTTGGGAGTTACTTCTACGTTTGCTTATTATGCCATGCTATGCTAGTAGACGTGGATTGGGTGAGTGAATCCATGACAGATGTGAGATTGTTATTTTAATGGTTTATCTAAGGTGGCAACTTAAATACACATCTGGGTGGATTGAGGCACCTGGGTATTCAAGTGATTGCCTGTTTTCTTTTGGACCGCCACCCAGGCTCAAATGGATCATGAGATTATTCATGCTAGAAACTTCCGTGTGCAGCCACAAGCTACTATGGGCTCTAGCATAGTTGATTAAGTCGTGCGAACTCTTACAGTGGTAGACTACCAGATGTAGGGGAAAGTAGGTGTAACGGTCTACTCGATCGTAAGGTGCTAGCACTTCTGAAAGACTATGTCTCGGTTATCCATTTCTCAAATAACATGTAGTGCGAGAAATCAAATGGAGGCTATCTAGTCTTGTGGGGAAAAGTGCGCAAACATCTGCAGAGTGTATAAACTAATCATGGTTAGCCGTGTCCCCGGTTATGGACATCTTGAGTATCTAGTACTTGGATTATCATGTGAATCTTATCATGTTACTCTAAATTAATTTTGTTGGGTTTTGTTTAATGACGATGTTTCATTGGGATTGAGAATGCTCTCAACCATTCTCAATGTTTAACAACTACCATGATAGTTAAATAAAATTATTCCTTTGCAGTAGGGAAAAATCGGCTTTATGCAAAACCATAACCATAGAGCTTTCCACCAGCCAAATATGCATATAGTATAGCCTATTTCATTCCATTACTCTCTATGTGTTACATTGCCAGCATATTCCATGTGCTGACCCGTTTCGGGCTGCAACGTTAATGTTGCAGACTTTTCAGACAACGATTAAGGTGCTTTTAGGTCATGGTTCTATACTCAGTGATGCCGTTGGAGTTGATGGACTCACTTATCTTCCCAGCCTTCCGCTGTTATCGTTATTAGATGGCCTTAAGCCCTATTTATTGTAATAAGTTCTCTGTTGAGACTCTCGATGTAATAAGTGTGTGATTGCTACTCTGTTATAAATCCTTCAAGTATTGTGTGATGTCAGCATTACTGATCCAGGGATGACACCTGAGCACTGAGATTGGACCGTTTGAGGTCTGGTCGCTACACCACGTGCGTACACCGTTTCCATTCCACAGCTGTAAAAGTTCTTCCACTAATGGCCTTAGGAACACATCAATGTCATTGCCGGGTTTCTTAGGGCCTTGGATGAGAATTGGCATCATAATGAACTTCCGCTTCATGCACATCCAAGGAGGAAGGTTATACATACATAGAGTCACGGGCCAGGTGTTGTGATTGCTGCTCTGCTCCCCAAAAGGATTAATGCCATCTGCGCTTAAACCAAACCCCATTCCTTGGGTCACTTGCAAACTCATGCCAGTACTTTCTCTAAATTTTTCTCCACTGCGACCCGTCAGCCGGTGCTCTCAACTTCCCATCTTTCTTACGGTCCTCACTGTACCATCGCATCAACTTGGCATGTTGTTCGTTTCTGAACAGACGTTTCAACCGTGGTAGTATAGGAGCATACCACATCACCTTCGCAGGAACCCTCTTCCTGGGGGGCTCGCTGTCAACATCACCAGGGTCATCTCGTCTGATCTTATACCGCAATGCACCACATACCGGGCATGCGTTCAGATCCTTGTACGCACCGCGGTAGAGGATGCAGTCATAAGGGCATGCATGTATCTTTTGCACCTCCAATCCTAGAGGGCATACGACCTTCTTTGTTGCGTATGTACTGTCGGGTAATTTGTTATCCTTTGGAAGCTTCTTCTTCAATTTTTTCAGTAGCTTCTCAAATCCTTTGTCAGGCACAGCATTCTCTGCCTTCCACTGCAACAATTCCAGTACGGTACCGAGCTTTGTGTTGCCATCTTCGCAATTGGGGTACAGCCTTTTTTGTGATCCTCTAACATGCAATCGAACTTCAGCTTCTCCTTTTGACTTTCTCATTGCGTCCTTGCATCGACAATGACCCGGTGGAGATCATCATCATCGGGCACATCGTCTGGTTCCTCATGATCTTCAGTAGCTTCCCCCATTGCAGCATCATTGGGCACATCGTCTGGTTCCTCTTGATCTTCAGCAGCTTCCCCCGTGGCAGCATCACCGTACTCAGGGGGCACATAGTTGTCATCATCCTCTTCTTCTTCACCGTATTCCATCATAACCCATATTTCTCCGTGCCTCGTCCAAACATTATAGTGTGGCATGAAACCATTGTAAAGCAGGTGGGTGTGAAGGATTTTCCGGTCAGAGTAAGACTTTGCATTCCCACATTTAGGGCATGGACAACACATAAAACCATTCTGCTTGTTTGCCTCAGCCACTTCGAGAAAATCGTGCACGCCCTTAATGTACTCGGAGGTGTGTCTGCCACCGTACAACCATTGCCGGTTCATCTACGTGCATTATATATAATTAAGTGTGTCAAAAAACCATTACAGAACATCATGAATAGATAATTAAGTGACCAAATTAATAGAAGTTCATCATCACATTAAACCAAAGTACATACATAGTTCTCATCTAACTACATATAGCTCTCCAGAGCATCTAATTAATTAAACCATACATTGAAACTATGTAAAACATTTCAATGCGAAAAAAAATGCGATCATAATCGCAACCAATGTAACATTTAATCCAACGGCATAATGATACCAAGCCTCGGTATGAATAGCATATTTTCTAATCTTTCTCATCTTCAACCGCATTGCATCCAACTTGATCTTGTGATCATCGACGACATCCGCAACATGCAACTCCAATATAATCTTCTCCTCCTCAATTTTTTTTATTTTTTCCTTCAAGTAATTGTTTTCTTCTTCAACTAAATTTAACCTCTTGACAATAGGGTCGGTTGGAATTTCCGGTTCAACTACCTCCTAGATAAATAAAATCTATGTCACGTTGGTTGGCATAATTGTCATAAACAATAAATGAACCAAATAGTTATAAAAAGATAATATATATACCACATCCGAATCATAGCCAGGACGAGGGCCGATGGGGGCGGATACCAAAACCATCGCACTATATAATAACAAGAAATAATAAAAGTAAGAAAATTAGACAAGTATCTATCTAGCTAAAGTAAGATTTTTTTCTTTCAGAAAGAAGATAAGAACAAGAGGCTCACCACGGTGGTGCCGGCGACGAGATCGGTGCGGGCGATCCATGGCGGTGAAGACGGGAGTGGGACGAGACGGGCCGCTAAACCTAGACAAATCTCGAGGAAAATGGAGCTTTGAGGTCGAGCTTCGAGAGGAGAAAGCTTAACTAGTGTGGCTCGGGCATTTCATCGAACACCTCATGTGCATAGGAGGTGAGCTAGAGCACCACAAAGCTCTCCCCTCGCCGGCCAAAAAAAACAGAGCAGTGTGGAGTGCTCTGCTCACCGGCGAGTGGGTATATATAGGCACCTGATTGGTCCTGGTTCGTGGCATGAACCGGTACCAAAGGAAAGCCTGTGGTCCCGGTTCAAGCCACTAACTGGGACCAATGGTGGTGAGCCAGGAGCGAAGCCCATTGGTCCCGGTTCGTCCCACCAACCGGGACCAAAGGGGCATGACGAACTGGGACCAATGCCCCCACGAGGCCCGGCAGGCCCCTAGCCTCACGAACCAGGAAAAATGGCCCCATGGGTCCCAGGTCTGGACTGAACCGGAACTAATGGGCCACCTCGGCCTGGACCAAAGCCCTGTTTTCTACATCTATGGGAACCTACAAAAGGGTTAACGTAAATTGCCTCTCTCTCTCCTCCCTGATTTTCATGGTGGTGGGCCCCTCCCTCCCCCAATCTACAATCAACAGCTCACACATTTCACATTACGTTAATTACGTAACTGGGATTACGTAGTTGTAGCATTACTCATCCTAAAAAACCCAACTAAGCCAACCTCCCAGCATATTGCGCGGGAAAAGACCCGGCCGCGCCGATTTAGTCGGGATTACCGGATTGCTAGTAGTAGTATCGATGGATCGCACGAAGCAACAAATTTTTTTGAGGGGGCGAAGCACCTAGTTTAAAAGGAAAAAAGGCGGTACACTCACGGCAGTCCTGTCGCGGTCGCATTGCACCCCACACACGTTCGGTCCTACACACGGCTCACACAAACGGAATGCGCTTTGGCTTGCCTCTTCACTGACACGTGGGACTGCACTTGGAGAAACCGACCATGCGCCAAACTCCCCCCGCCCACCGCGCGAAAATCCTCCCCCAACCTCCCCCCCCCCACACCCAAAAATTCCCCCCAAATCCGATTCAACCGCCCTTCGGCCAACTAGCCAATAATATTCCCCAAAACCCCCTGTCCCCCTCCACTCCATTCGCTCCGCCAAAGCCGCCCTCCCCGCCGCGCCAATATGTCGGTGCCGCGGTTTGGCGATCCTCTCGCTCCCACAGTACGCTCTCGTAGACTGTTGTCCTCTAGCCGCGCCGCCACCTCTGGCTACGTTCTTCTGGAGGCGCACGACGGTCAGTGCCGCCACCGCTGGCGACATTGAAGTGGAGACGCATGGCGGTCAGCTTCTCCCACGGTACGCGCATTCTAGACTGAGGCCCCGTTCATGTCGGTGTAGCGCTGAATGTTAGCTGATAGACGCTGCTAATCTCACTGTTTGCCGAAGTAGTTTACTGTCAATATGCTCTGCTTAAGAAGCTTCCTTGTCCTGTTCTGCACTCAATCTGCTTAGCTAAGATGGCATGCCAAGGCCGATTAGTTGCTAAAATATCCTGCCATATATTTATTGTGACGTAGATTGCCATGGTCTAGTAGCCAATCTGTTAGGTGAAATAGCTCTACACCGTTTTATACTCGATCTTTCTTGCTGCGATGGCCTTCGATAGTTCGATGGTTGTGTGCTCGGCCTCATTGACTGCTGAAACAGCCTGCCATAATTTGGCACTCAAATCTATTTGTTGAATTAGCTTTACATATATTTCGTTACTTAGATCTGCTCGTCCAAATATCTTGCCATAGCTTTAGACATCGACCTAGATATTTTTTTCTGGACTTCATAAAAAAGCATATATGTTTTTCCTGTAATATCTAGTAGAAGAACTAATTTGTATGTCTAACAGATGGACAGGACTTGGATAACTTCTGCTCGAAGATTCTCCGCTGCATATGTCGAGGGGGTTGAAAACTTCATGAACTTTATCAGAGCTGAGTACGGTGGTCCGAAATCAGATGTGCTCTGCCCGTGTAGCACTACTAGGAAAAGGGCTATAGATAGGATTGATACTAATGGCGCACCATGGAAGAAGTGCGCCACTACTATATACTAATGGCGCACCGGTTGGTGATGCGCCATTAGTGTGGAAGACACTAATGGCGCACCAGAAACAGGGTGCGCCACTAGTATTAAATTATTTTTTTCCATTTTTCCATACATACTAATGGCGCATCAGGTCGAAGTGCGCCATTACTAGTTCTAAGTAGTAATGGAGCACCAAGCAGACAGTGCGCCATTACTGTAAAAAAAATTATTCTTTTTTTGCAAAACTACTAATGGCGCATCGTTTCACAGTGCGCCATTACTAGTTTAAACTAGTAATGGCGCACTATTACCCGGTGCGCCATTAGTATATATATTTATTTATTTTTACCTTTTTGCAAAACTACTAATGGCGCACCACCTGCAGGTGCGCCATTAGTAACCAGGGTTACTAATGGCGCATTTGCTGGTGGTGCGCCATTAGTAACCTGGGACCCCAACAAGATATTTTGGACAGCCCCACACCTACCCACTCACTTTCCCCACTTCATTCCCTCCACCTCCTTCTCCAAGCTTTCGGCCATCTCCTCCTCCTCACCTCATTTCCACCATAGATTCATCAAAATTAAGTGGTGAAATTACCTTTTTTTGATAGGTAAGTAAGGGGAAAGCTATCTTCATGATGTAGATCTACTTTTTTTCTCCCTAGCTCGCTCCAACAACATGCACATGCACTTTTTGTGGCCTAGCTAGATCTATGTATGTTTGTGGTGTTGCATGTGTTTGTGGTGTTGCATATATGTTTGTGTTTGAAGGTACCGGTATTTGAAATGCGATAGTTGCCAATATTTTGCCGGAATGTTTTGATTCATTTCCGTTTCGGCGAGAATTTTGGCACTATGCATTCTTTTTGGTCCTATTTTTAGGGAAGGTCATGCCAAATTTTTTCTTGGTTCTAAAATATCGTTTTGCTCTACCCCGTAGGCGACCATGGTCCGCACGATGACTGAAGGCATCATGAATAGGTTTTTGAGCTCCGCGAAGGCCGAGATGCTTCAAAAGAACAAGACGGAGATAAGATGTCCGTGTCGAAGATGCAAGCTGAAGAGCCTTATTGCGGACCCGGATTCTGGGCAGGTGCGGGACCACCTGCTCTTGCGTGGTTTCATGGATGGCTATCGGTGGCAAGGTGATGAAGATGACTATGAAGTCATCCATGGGGGGCGGGCAAGAAATGAGGAAGGGAAACAAGACAAGTACCACCGCGGCGAGGGCGGGCGAGAAGACGAAGAATCTCCAGGACATGATCACGACGGTGATGCTGTACACAGTCATCATGTAGAAGATGTCGTACATGATGATGAGGAAGATCAAGACGAAGGGCATGATCATGAAGATGAAGATGCCGGAGCAGTCGATGACGGAGGCTGGGTGCAGGACCCTCATATTCAAGAGCTGCTTCTCAAGCAGACGGATAACGCAAGAGCTGCCGCCCGAGAGAAAGCCAAGCTGGATCAACTGGAGATAGACGTGGTTACTCCATTGTATGAAGGATGCAGGCCCGAGGATACCCGCCTGAAAGTAACGCTCATGGCTCTGGAGATGAAGGTAAAACACAAAATGACCGAGGCATGCTTCGACGAGAACATGTCATTCTGGCACGAACGTCTTCCCAAGGGGAACAAGTGCCCGACCAGTTTCGAGGAGGCAAAGAAAATCGTGTGTCCTCTGGATTTACCGCACGTGAAATACCATGTGTGCATGAACAATTGTATCATTTATCGGAACGAGCACGCGGAGTCTACCATATGTCCGATGTGCGGCGTCACTCGATACAAGAAGAGGAAGAAAGCTCCTCGAAAATCGGTGTGGTACTTCCCGATCACTCCTCGTCTGCAGCGGTATTTCGCGGACCCTAAGGTAGCAAAGCTCCTGCGTTGGCACACGGATAGGGAGGAGAAGAAGTGGGAAGATGACGGAAATGATCTGGAGATAAATAAAAAAGACAAGATGCGAGTCACCCTAAGGATGCGAGCCAGTGGCAAGCGTTGAACTTCGAATACCCAGAATTTGGGAAGGATCCAAGGAACATCATGCTAGGCGCGAGCACCGATGGAGTCAATCCGTTTGGCAGCCAGAGAAGCACACATAGCACCTGGCCTGTGTTTGTGTGGATGTACAACCTTCCCCCCTGGTTGTGCATGAAGAGGGAGTACATTCACATGAGTATGCTAATTGAAGGGCCGAAACAACCAGGGAACGACATCAATCTGTATCTGGGGCTGCTGAAGGAGGAGCTAGACACACTGTGGAAAACGCCAGCCAATACGTGGGACGCCGCAGAGAAAGAATATTTCCCTATGAGAGCCGCACTGCTCACGACGGTGCATGACTATCTCGGTTACGGATATCTCGCGGGGCAGGTAGTCGACGGATTTTCTGGATGCCTAAGGTGCATGGATGACACAATGTATCGCCAGCTAGATAGAGATCCCGGGTCTTCGAAAACCGTGTTCATGGGACATCGAAGGTGGCTTCGCGACGATGACCCGTGGAGGAAACGCAAGGATCTGTTCGATGGTGAAACCGAACCCCGAAAACGCCCGTGTACGAGGAGCGGCGAGGAAATAGACGAGCTGTTGAAAAATTGGAAAGACTGCCCACTGCCGGGAAAGACGCAAAAGGCGCCATAGCCGGGAAAGAAGCGAAAGGAGCCAGAGCCGCTGCTGAAGGTATGGAAAACGAGGTCTGTTTTCTGGGACTTGCCGTACTGGAAGATCCACCGTGCGCCTCACAGCCTTGATGTCATGCATATCACGAAGAACGTGTACGAGAGTCTGCTTGTTACCCTGCTCAACATGCCAGAGAGGACCAAAGATGGGCCGAAAGCAAGGGCAGACTTGAAATCAATGGGCATCAGGCAGGAGCTTCACGCTAATGATGATGATGATGATGATGATGATGATGAGGCGAAGCAGGACACAAAAAGTCGTCGCAAAGGCAAAAAGGCCAAGAAGACCGGAAATGACTACCCTCCCGCGTGCTTCACTCTAAGTCAGGAGGAGATCGAGCAGTTTTTCACCTGCCTCCTAGGAGTAAAACTTCCTTACGGTTACGCGGGGAAGATAAGCAGATACCTAGACCCAGCGAAGCAGAAGTTCAGCGGGATGAAGTCTCACGACTGTCACGTGCTGATGACGCAGATACTTCCAGTTGCAATCCATGGGATCATGGACGCGCACGTCTATGAAATGCTATTTGGCCTATGAAACTTTTTTGACGTCATCTCTCGGAAGTCGATTGGCGTGAGGCAACTCAGAAGGCTACAGGAAGAGATCGTGGTGATACTATGCGAGCTTGAGATGTACTTCCCGCCCGCATTCTTTGACGTTATGGTGCATCTGCTGGTCCATATCATGGAGGATATCATCCAACTCGGGCCGACGTTCCTGCACAGCATGATGCCGTTCGAAAGGATGAATGGTGTCATCAAAGGATACATTCGCAACATGTCACGTCCAGAGGGAAGTATAGCTAGGGGCTTTCTGGCCGAAGAGTGCATCTCCTACTGCATGAATTATCTAGGCATCGAGAACCCCGTTGGTCTGCCCGTCAACAGGCACCTCGGAAGGCTAGCTAGATGGGGTCACCGTGAGGGTCGCCGCGAAATGCATGTCGACTTCGACGGTCGACTCGCCGACTTTGAAAGAGCAAACCTAGTCGCGCTACAACACATAGACGTGGTCGATCCTTGGGTGGTAGAGCACAAAACCTTTATTGAGAAGACGTACAATGACCGAGGCCAACAGAGGACGGACGGAGATATACTCAAAGAGCACAACTCATGTTTCACACGTTGGTTCAAGCAGAAGCTTCTGTCGTACCCTTTACATGAAGATTCTTCCGCGGAAGAACAACTCATATTCACCTTGTCACAGGGCGCCGAGCACAACCTGATGACCTCTGAGGCGTACGATATCAACGACTACACATTCTACACCGAGGACAAGGACATGAAGAGCGATGGTTATCAGAACTCCGGGTAACGATGGAATCCTACACTGGTAACGACAAGGACAGATACTACGGAAGGATCGAGGAGATCTGGGAGCTGAGCTACGCTGGAGAGAAGGTCCCGATGTTCCGTGTCAGATGGGCCAAGAGCGTCCTAAAAGAAGACCGGTATTTCACCACCATGGTTATACCCGAAGCCAAATCCAAGACCGCGGGCGCAAACGTCACCGCAAAAAATGAGCCATGGGTACTGGCTTCCCAAGTGGACCAATGCTTCTTCATTACCGACCCGTCAAAGCCTAGTCATGTTGTCGTGAGGAGAGGCAAAAGGAAGATCATCGGAATGGATGGAGTAGCCAATGAGCAAGACTTCGACAAGTGTGGCGACCCGAAGATCGAACATGACGACGACGATGAAGTAGCAGCATACACCACAAGAAGAAGCAGGACCACCCTACCTAAAGGATGTCCGTTCCACAGAAGAACTCCATTTGCAAAAAATAAGGGCAAGAAGATTGTGAACAGATAGCTAGCTAGCTAAGATCAATTGTATTTAAATCGTAGTCTTCATTTCTCGATTGTATTACATGGGCATTTTTTGAACTCATGAATATTTTTAAATTTCATGGGCACTTTTCGAATTCATGAATATTTTTTCAAATTTGATGAATATTTTTAAATCTCGATCGCTATCCCCCTTCATCTCGATCTCGATCCCCCCCCCCCCCCCCCCCCCCCCCCCCCCCCCCCCCCCCCCCCCCCCCCCCCCCTCCCCCACTCCACCGCCGCCGCCGACCCACCGCACCCTCCCCGGGCCACTCCACCGCCGCCGAACACCCCCCGCACCCTTCCCCGCTAGCTCCACCGCCGCTGACGACCCACCGCACCCTCCCCCGCTCCACCGTCGCCGCCGACCCACCGCACCCTCCCCGGCCCGCTCCGCCGCCGCCGAGCACCCCCATTTGATGATATTTTTCATATTCATAAAAATTTAATTACTGTTTTTATAAAAAAAATATTGAAAAATAGCAACAAAAAATAATAATAATAATAAACATACTAATGGCGCACCGCTCGTGTAGTGCGCCATTGCTATCTAAAAAAACATTCTAATGGCACACCGCTCTGGTAGTGCGCCATTGCTATATAAAAAACATTCTAATGGCGCACCGCTCTAGGATGTGCCATTGCTATCTAGAAAAAACATTCTAATGGCGCACCGCTCAGGGGTGCGCCATTAGTAATCTTCCCCCCTAGCTCTACCTAGCTCGACCCCTTCGTCCCTCCCTCTCGCCAGATCTAGTCCCCCCCCCCCCCCCCCCCCCCGCGCTGCCCCGCCCCACGTCGTTGCCGCCCCTACGTGCGCCACCGCCCCCGCGCCCCCCACCACTGCAGCTCCGCCATAGCCGACGCCTCCGTGACCTCACCGTCGCCGACAGCCTCCCCGCGTCGGCCCCTGCCCTGCGCCGCCTCTACCTCCATCCGGGCACGGGGTGCAGGACGACGACCGCGGTCGCCGGCCTCTGCACGACCAACCGAGGCGCCCAGGAGGCCTCCCCGACGACCAATCGAGCCATCCCTTCGACGCCGCCGCCGCCAACCCCAACCCTGACCCCAACCCCTCCGGCGACCGGCCGCGCCCGCCCAGGTACCTCTCCTCCTTCCTCCTTCCTCCCTCTCCACCCTTCCTCCCCATTCCATCCCTCCCTCCCCTCGACCGTGTCTGTTATCTTCTGATGATATTTGATAGCTTATGGATAGAAATGCATATTTCAGTGTTTATAGCTATTAACACTTGCAAGTTACTGCACTGCTAGCTAAATTCTGGTTAGTAAGTCTGTATCCGCCTCCTGTTGAAATTTGGTGATGTGTGTGGCTGTCTAAGTACCTACAGAAAATTCCCCATGGAGAAAATGATATAGCTCCTCCTACAACATGTATAGATCAATCAGTTCAGTTCTAGTGCTGCTAGACTTTTGCACCATACAAAAATGTACTACTAGTTGAAAATCTTTACTTGAGAGAGCTTCATAAGTAGAAGGTTCCAAAGAATAAAAACCAGTACTAGCACACTAGCACAGTAGTACTGCCACCTCCCAGTAAACAGCAGGGTCTCTGATCAGCAATGTAGTTAATTAGTCAGGGCCTGAAAGCCTGCAAATGCATGTACACACAGGTAGGGAATGTAAGATGAAGCATGTACTTTACCAACTAATCTAATGGGCTGGCACAAAGTGAAAACCAAAACAATAGTTAATCAAGCAGAGGTAGATTAGATTAGATGGCAAAAAGCACAAATGTCCCTGCCTATCCATTTTTTTCTCAACTTGAGCTGGTAAGTTTCAGATGTTCAATGATGCTGTAGGAAAAAATTGGATGAAGAAAGATGTGTGTGGCTGCCTGAGAGAAGTATTTGCACAAAAAAATTATAATTAATGTGTTGATGAAATTTTGGGTTTTCAAATTGGAACCAAAAACCAACCCATACCTTTAGACTCTTTTGGAATTTCCCGAACATTTTTTTGTTTGTTCCCTTTCACTGTTTGGGGACTTTTGACTTCAGAATGAACCTTACTAAGATTCAATTAAGACTAATTAACTGCATTTGATGTCACTATATTCTATGAATAACTTCAGTTATGATCTGTACTGGAAAAATTCAGTTAACACTCATTTTTCAGTTAACTCCTTACAGTTCAGATCATATTTTGATTGTCAATAATAGTGGACTTTTAAGGCTTTCTTAGTGGCAATACTAGTGGATTTTAGGCTTTTTTACATGCAATAATAGTGGAATTTTAGGCTTTTTTGGAGGAGTGTGTTTCATGCCGGCCTACAGTGATGAATAAGTCAGAGGATTGTGCCTTAGGATTGTGCCAAAGCTACCCATTGTATCTATTTGCTTGTTCTTCAAATAGGGGCAAGACTGTTATAGAAAAATTACTTGCAAGCATATTGTGATTTACTTGCAAGCATATTGTGCCTTAGTTACAGAAAAATTACTTGCAAGCATATTGTAACTATTTTCACTCGGTATTGAAGGTTTTTGACTACAGAATCTGTGGTGACCCCCACTCTGTTGGTTCACACTCATTGAGTTCGCTCGTGAAGGGCCGCTGCTGCTTGAGGCCCTTGAGAGGCCCTTCGGGTCGTGATGATTTTGCAGGTACCCCGAGAGGCCCTTGAGTTTGCCGGAATGTCGATTAACTTCCATTCCGGCAAATTCGGGTACTCCATATGTCCTATTTTCAGCAATGGTCATGCTGAAATTTTCTGTGAATTTTAGCATGACTTTGCTAAAAATCGGACATATGAGGTACTTGCTACTAATGCATGGGCCGGGGTATCTTAGTACTTAATTAAGTAGGATCAACTGCCCCTTTATTCTTGCTGTATTAAACCATAGGTGGCAATAGAGCCAAGTGATTAGTGCCAAGTGATTAGTGCCAAGTGATTAGGCCCAACCTAGGGTGCCTCGGCATCGATAAACCCTAAATGATGAAAACATAACTTGGCTGCCCCAGATGCCTCGGTGTCGATGAGAACCTAAATGATGTACGCTTAGGCTTTTAGGGTGCCTCGGCGTCGACAAACCCTAAATGATGAAAGCTTAGGCTTTTAGGGTGCCTCGGTGTCGACAAACCCTAAATGATGAGACCATGATCTTGTTCCTTGACAATAACCAACTTTTTGACCAAACTTTTTTCCTATTTAGAGCGAAACATGGCCCACAACGATGAGGCTGGTGGTTCGGGCGGCAAGCAATTCTGGGAGCTGTCCCAGGAGATGGAGGAACAACCTCACCTCTATGAGGACGCCGCAGAAGACACCGATCCTGATTACACAACCCCTAGTGGCGTCGGGGATGACACCACTGATGGTGCCGCCGAGGATGCCACCACTGATGATGGCGGCGCACACACAGATGGCAGCCAACCGAAGAAGCAAAGGAAGGACCGGCGCCCAAATGCGCTCTGCACCATCAAGGAGGAATTCACTCAAGTGGACTCCGACGGGAATCCAACGGAGCCCAAACATATAGTCAAGGGGTACTCGGTTCAGCTCGGGTGCATTCTCCGGAGCACCGTCTCGATCAACACTGAGAACCTTAGGCATAAGGACCGAGGGAATTTGCGCAACCTCCTCTTCACGAAGCTCCACGAACGATACAAGTTCCCCGCCGAATTTGAAAACACACGCCTCTCAGGGAATAAAGTGAACAGTGCCGCCCTCACGAAGATGAGCACGGCCCTGTCTACTTGGAAAAGCGTGGTGAAGAGAATGATTGATAAAGGTGATAGTTATGAGAAGATCAAGGCGAAATATCCTTTGATGAGCGAAGATGAGTACAAGGAGTTCAAGATCAAGTGCGAGAGCAGTGCAACCTCCGAATCAAGTCAGTGGGGGAAAGAAATGCGAGAGTTGAACTTAGGGGAACACAAACTCGGTCCCAGCGGTTACAGAGTGGCGGAGCCTATATGGGACAAGGAGGACGCGGAGCGTGCCGAGCAAGGCCTACCGCCCCGCTTCGAGAAATACAGCGGTGACAAGCAGACCAGGAACTATGTCAGGGCCCGGTACAAGGAGGACCCGATAACAAAGGAGCTTACCACGGATCCGAAGACCAGGGCGCTTGACCTTCTTCTGGTAAGGAATACACCCCTGCGTAATTAGCTCCATATGGTTGCACTCTAATTAATCCCCAATATTTCTAAATGGTTCATGTTCCTTTCGCATGACACTGAAATCAGTAGCGCCGGGTCGTCTAAGAGCTCCCCTTTCGACACCCCTTTAAATAGGGCGTTGAACGTAATGAAAAACAAGGATAAGCTCACTAAGCCGACGTCAGTTGGTCGTGTGGCCGGCAAAGGCTTGTCCACAAAATGGGGGCCGTACTATACCGCTGGTGTGCGGAAGGAGAAAAAGACCAGCTCGGAAAGCCAGACGCGCAAGGTTGAAGAACTCAAGGCACAAGTGGCGCGGATTCCGGAGCTTGTCCAAGAGCAAGTGCAACAACAACTTGGAACGACGCTCAACGCCATGGTGCCTACGTTGATTCATGGGCTGACGACGTGGATTGCGGGCGGCCAACAGGGGCCTCCCCCGGTTCCCAGCTTCATGGCCAGCAACTCGCACAGCGCGCAGGCGGCTCCATTGGTGTCTCCGGCGGCGCCATTGGTGTCTCCGGTGGCGGCGCCATTGGTGTCTCCGGCGGAGGCGGTATTCGTGTCTCCGGCGCCGGCACGGGCATTGGAGCTTAATGCACCCGGGTGTACGCCGGCCGGCACCTCACCAGCAAGCGCCCCCTCCGTCAGTTGCACGCCCTCCGTTGGCGGTGCCTCGACATTAGCCGAGCTCGACGACATCACGGTAACTAAGCCTCTCGGCCGATGAATTCATCTCCTTGCCTTTGACTGGGCATCCCTGACGCCATGTACATGTTTTCACAGGGCACCACCGACGTTCCTTGCACTCTTCTGCACTTCGTGGGCGCCGAGTTGGTCAATATCGCCACGGGAAGAATCGTTCAACTGGGCAACCCCATGGTCCACGGTAATCCGATGCCACCCACAATGTATAGGGTTGAAGTGGTTCGGGTGCTGCCAGGCTGCGACGAGCTGTTACCTCCGATTCGACCCGCTGGGGCGACGAAGAAGATGAGATGACCCTCAGCACCTGCGTAAACTGGCCCCTGCTTTGGCCGAAGAGCCAGATTCGTTTGGGGGCGGGGGACACCACCCCACAGACAAAACCGCCAGTCGTGCCGGCGCCAAGCCATGGCAAGAACGCCGCAACGCTACCAGACCTGCCGGACATCCCTATGGCACAGGATCCGGACAGACCTATGGCACAGGATCCGGACGGCGATGACAACGACGACGGTACATTTACCAAAGTTGATAAGTACTTTGCCGAACATGGATACGCTGACGAGTTCTGCGGGCCTCTTGCTCAAGAACCCAACCAAGACGACCGCGATCTAGCTGGTACGGCAGAGAAATCATATTGCAACAGGCGTCGTCTGGCGTTCAGTTCTCAGGACACGCCTCCAGCTCCCGCCTTCACCGAGCCTCAGATAGTTGAGGTGCGAAATATTATCAGCCCCAACACGCTCAAGAAGGCGGTCTATGAGCAGAACTCGGTCCCATTACAGGAGATCAAGAAGAAGGGATGGAAACGAAAGACTAACAAGGGCGCCGGTGCGAGCCAGCCGGCACCGAGTTCGATCCGTGCTCAGGACGGGCCACCTTCACCTAAGGATATCTCGAGGAGGGTGCATGTGGCGGGTAGGGCGATGCTACCGCCAAATATGCTGAATGCTGCAACCGGTGCTATGCGGAGTCTGCATGACAGTGTTCTTTCTTTAGAGAAACGGCGTCTCATAGAGAAGGATGTGGCATACCCGGTTTTCGTGGCCAAGGTGCAAGAGGGCAAGGGATTTGTGGATGGCGACATCGGGGGTATGATCGTCATGCGGTTTGATGACATCTTTGCTATGTTTAACCTTCATCCGCTGCACTACACCTTCGTTCGGTTGTTTTCGCTGAGTATGGAGATGCGGATCATTAGAGACAAGACCCCGGACATTGTGATAGTCGACCCCTTCTACATGCGTGCCAAGCACTTGAGCAGTGCTGGGGACCGCCAAGTTGCGAGTTCACACCTCGAAAGCGTCATTCTGGCAAACCCAGATAAGGATAACTTCCTTGTGGCTTACTTTCCCGAGTAAGTCATCCCTTAACCGCCCTGTAACATATGATTTCTTAGATTTCGATCGTTCTTTCTTTTCTAACATTCCGTGTTCTGTGCAGTGAGACACATTGCACACTCATCCTCTTAAGCCCAAAATATTCCATGGCCACGTATTTAGACCCGAACCATAACTCCAAGATAGACTACACAAATGTCAATAAAGTTCTTGATGATGTTCTCCCCGCCTACGCCAAATCTGGAGGCACCTTCACCAGGGCAGTTCGTAAGTACGGCAAGCACATGTTCTCACACAATACGAAGTTCTGCTGCGTCAAGCAGCCGCCTGGCGGTCAGACGGATGCCTACTATGCCCTCCATCACATGCGGGCGATCGTAAGGGACCATCATCAACTTCTGCTACCAGATAATCTCAAAGATTGGGCCGCGAGCTTGTCGGCAGTCCAGGACGCGGACCTCAGACAAGAATTCTTTCGCATCCAGTCGGAGTTTGCGGACATCATCCATCAAGATGTCCTTCATACCTCGGGGCAGTTCTTCCTCAGATATCAACCGTCCAACAGTGAGATAGATGAAATGCTACAAATGCAGGGTGACAAAGACCGCGATTTCATGACCATCACGACAAACGGCGGCTTCCTCCACGTTCCTGTCCGATGAGTCGAGTCGAAAGTAGTGATGTGTAGTTCTGAAACATTGATTGGCTCATGTTGTAATTATACTTTAATGAATCCGTATGTCTCTTTGGTTTGGACAGTCGTTCAACTTAGATGTAATCGATGCTATTTATTAGTAGGACCATGAATCGTGCTATTAATGTCTTGCTTTTCTCTTCTGATCCTTTTGTTGCATACTTACATATTGCTTATGTATTGTTTGTTGTTTGGCTTGTGCATAGAGATGTCGTCGTATGTCGTGTACAAGGGTAAGGTTCCCGGAGTCTACGACGACTGGGAGGAGTGTGGGAGACAGGTTCACCATTTCAACGGTAACAGTTACAGAGGGTACACCACTAGGGCGGAGGCCGAATGTAGATACGCCCGCTATCTAGAGGGAGAGAGGAGGGAGCGTTGGAGGAACCGGATGAAGACCAGTTTGATCGCGATGATGCTCATCGTGATGACCACAGCTCTCTTCTATGTGATGGTAGTTTAGATGATCGATATCGACTTGTAATGTGAAGGCAAACTCGATACTCGCGGTCTTGAGACTTGTAATGTTTTATCTTTGTTCGGTCTTTTGAATTCAGAGACTAATATGATGAATTGTATTCGGAGACTAATCTTCTATTGTATTCGATGAATCTGATGTTGTTGTGTGCTGCTGTCTATATTCTGTCCAATAATATATTTTGTAACCTGTGCAAAAATCAGAAAAGCAAAAAAAATAAAACCTAATATTCATACTAATGGCGCACCACACAAGACACTAATGGCGCACTGTGATCATCACACTAATGGCGCATTCACTGCTGGTGCGCCATTAGAATGCCAAAGCACATGGGTACATATGGCCCCCTGGGAGGCATTCTAATGGCACACTGCAGGCTATACTAATGGCGCACTACGTGGTGCGCCATTAGAACACCAGATACTAATGGCGCACCGATGGTGCGCCATTAGAATTTAATTCTAATGGCGTGATGCCAGTGGCGCACCGGTAGTGCGCCATTAGAAGGCAAATTCGGTGCGCCACTAGCATGCCTTTTCCTAGTAGTGTAGCAGTTGTACGAATTCAGTTACAAGACCCCAGTCAACTGTGCAAAATCATCTACACTTGTATGGGATGTCGGTCACATATACTAAGTGGGTTCGTCATGGTGAAGCTGTGAACGTCAATGTTATTGACTACGTGGAAGCAGCAGATCACCATCTTGATCTGCCTGATGCTCAGGTGGAAGAGGAGGAGGAGGTGGTGGTGGCGGAGCCAGTGAGTTTGACCAACATTGAAACAATGCTACGAAATGCTTGTGCATTTCGTGAACTTTCACCTGCAGAAGAAAAACGGTGGACCCGCATGTTGGAACAATGCAACGTTGCTGTCACCCCAGGAAATAAGCTGTCAGTATTCTCAGCTATGGTCACCTTTCTTCAGGTGAGGACATATGAGCGGATGACCAACAAATCATTCGATGCAATGTTGGCTGCTTTCCGCAAATCTTTCCCAGATGCGTCTGAGCTGCCACACACCTACAGTAAAATGAAGAATTTCCTTCGTGCAGTTGGAATTGGATATGATATGATCCATGTTTGTAAGAATAATTGTGTTCTATTTCGGAAGGATTATGCCAACTTAAGTGAATGCCCGAAATGCAAATCATCAAGATGGAAAGATGGCGATGCTATGAAGAGGATTCCTTGTAATGTTCTGAGACATTTTCCAATTACACCAAGATTGCAGAGTTGTTTCATGATGCTGAAACAAGAGAGGATGTACTGTGGCATTCTAGGAACCAGGAGTACAGAGATCAGAATGTAATGAGCCATCCATCTCATGGTAGTGAGTGGAAAAGCTTCAATGATAAACACAAAGAGTTTGCTGCTAACCTGAGAAAAATCAGACTTGGCTTAGCTTCAGATAGATTTGACCCATTTGGCCACCAGAGCGCCACATATAGCATGTGGCGAGTGCTTGTTATCCCTTACAACATGCCTCCAAATGTCTACACCAAAGAATCAAACTACATGATGGCCTTGCTCATCCCTGGTCCAAAAAGTCCAGGAAAGGATTTTGATTTGTTCATGGAGCCTCTTGTGGAGGAACTTCAACAGCTATGGAAGAGTGTTCTCACTCGAGACCTATATAGCTGCCCACCAGCTGATTTCTTTCTGTGTGATGTTATAATTTGGTGCATCCATGATTATCCGGCTTTGGGCACTATGTCAGGGCGAACGACACATGGTTATAATGCATGTGTTCGCTGTGACAGGAATCCGCTGTCATACGCAATACTTAGCAAGATCTGTTACATTGGACACCATCGTTTCCTTGCCAAGGACAAGCCACATCCTAGAAAATACCGAATACATGTGTTCAATGCAAAGCATGAAAACCGTGATGCGCCAAAGAGGCTCACTGCCGATGAGTTGCAAGTGGAATTAGAAAAGGTCGGGAATATTACATCAGGAAACCATCCTGGTAATGGTAGCGGGAAAAGGAAGCGTGGCAGGGTAGAAGAGAGATTATTGTTTACCCGCGGGTCCACTTTGTGGGACTTGGAGTATTGGAAAGATTTGGATCTGCGGCATAATCTTGATGTGATGCATATCGAGAAAAATATATGTGACAACATTATCGGCACACTTCTTAATATTGAAGGCAAGACGAAATATACCTTAAAATCTAGGATTGATTTGACACACCTAGGTATCAGAAAGGATTTGCAGGTGCAAGATGAAGGTAAACCACGGGATATGGCACCAGCTGTGTACCTCTTGGACAAGGTAAAAAGAAAAGAATTCTGCAAGGTCCTGTCACGTGTGAGATTCCCACATGGATTTGCTTCCAACCCTGGAAGGAGAGTCAGTGTAGATGGAAACATGGTACAAGGGTTGAAAACTCATGACTGCCACGTCCTACTTCAAAGGGTTTTACCTGTTATCCTTAGAGGATTGGGCCGCCCTGACTTATACAGAGCAGTTGCAGAGTTGGGACACTTCTTCAGGGAACTCTGCAGTAGGAATATCAGGATAGATGCTTTGGAGCGTCTTAGAGACAAGATACCAACTATCCTATGCGACCTTGAGAAGATATATCCTCCAGCCTTCTTTGATGTGATAGTGCATTTGGCTGTTCATCTACCTGATTAGGCACTACTTAGAGGTCCAGTACAGTATGGCTGGATGTACCCTATTGAAAGGCGGATAGGCACTTTCAAGGGCTATGTTAGGAATAGAGCTAGACCCGAGGGTTCCATTGCAGAGGCCTACATTGCTACAGAAGCATTGACATTCTGCTCAAAATACATCGAAACAGTTGATCAACTTAGCAAAGAGGTGGGTGAAGATAATCCCGGGCTCAATGTTTTCGATTATTCTGTTCGAGTTACAGGGAAGAGTTGACAAGAGGACAAACCTAAAGATTTGGACAAAATGGTTTGGTATGTGTTGAATAACTGTCCTGAGATACTACCTTATATCAAGTAATTGCAGTACTGCAGCTTATACATCGTAATCTACTAAACTTGCAGCACATTCTTATATATTTACATGTTTGACGCAATCACTATGTTATGCAGCATCTACAAAGAGGATTTATAGCCACAAAATCCAAGAAACATTGACAAACTGGTTATGGCAGGATTTGTGAAATGGTTCAAGAACCATGTAAGCTTTTGAAGTGCACCGTCAGTTTTTTTAATATATTGAGTACATAAGATGATCAGCTTGTCTATTTTCTAACCATAGGTTAAGAAGATGCAGGAGGATGGGCAGGCAATTGGTGATGCCCTTTACTCACTAGCAATGGGTCCTAATATTGGGTAAGACATTATGAATCTTGCGTTGTTGGAGATGTGCGCTACAACACCCTTGCACGAGACGAAGGCAGGAAGACACAAAACAGTGCCATCATGAGCATGGATACGTATGACAAAGAGACAACTGAAATGTATGCAAACATAACAGACATTGTTCAGTTGCAGTATATCTCCAGTTTCGAGGATTATCGGTGTGTGGTTCTGTTGTGCTGTCGTTGGTATAACCTATTTTCCAGGATCGCAAAACCTAGAGCTGATGATTATTTCAAATCCATCAATGTCAAGGCGGCGTAGCAGACCGATGACTGGAGAGTATTCCAAAGGTTTGAGCAGAGGAATTCGTTTAATGAAGTTGCACAACAAGATGATGCTTACACTGATCCTGATGTACAAGATAACACAGATGTTCCTAATATCTTTGAGAACCATCACGTCAATGACGTCGGTGAAAATATTGCCTGTCGTATTGTGGACATACAAGAGTTGATCAAGAAGAAGCCAACATTCGAGGACGTTGAGGATGAAGAAGAAGAAGAAGACACCGTGGGGAATTATGATTCAAACTGATACACATGGCGAAGATGTTGACGCTGCTGCTGCGGATGATGATTACATTCCTTTTGTCGTATTTGCCTGTCAGAAGACATTTTTTATCTACTATGTGAAAATGTGTTTGCTATGGCAACTAAAACTTGATGAACATGTTGTTTAGTATTTTGCTATGAGAACATCACTTGTTATGTATGCTGATTTATGTTTGGTGATTGTATGACAACTAAAACATGATGACATTGTTGTTTAGTTGTACTCATATTTGGCTGTGAAACTTGAATTGGATGACATAGTTTGTTGTTGGAGTGCAATTTGCTGGACGTCTTCGAATGAGAACAAAGCTGACCCGACAGGGCCTCTGCTATTTATTTATATGAGCAAAAGGGGATACCCCCTGATTTTCGTTAATAGAAATCATTAGATGTTCACAACACTACGCCCAACCTGCTACATAGGTTTCAATCATTACTAGTTTCAGCAAAGTGCTCATGTCGTAGCCACTGAATACATCACGAGTGCAACATACACTGCAAATAAAGAGACAATCATCCTACAGAGCACATCGATTTTGCCCATTATCTTGACAAGCTCTTTCATCTCCTCATTGCTGTCAACGCCGTTCAGCAGCCATTGCTTGGCCATGATCAGAGGAACTAAATCTTTAACGTTCTGCTCTGCATCTTCCTCTTATGTCGTTCCTTCAGTTACTTGTCCAACACCCCAACCTGCTGGTATTGGGATTCCTCGGCTAACCAAATAATCAGCGTAGTTGCATTCCCCCACATCATCAACTTCCCAGAAATACAAATCACACAAATCTTCCCTTTTCTGCACGAATCAAATTGGAAGATCATCAACCAAACTATTAAAAAAATCAGCAACTGAAAGCAGCAGAACAACACTTAAACATATTTATTACCCCATGATTCGGGCATTTGTAGAAGACTCGGCCAGGGTTGCGGATTGTGGTTGAGATGCGACGGATGACTATGTGATTTGCAGGAGTGGCACCACACAAACGGCAGCGGGTTGCTATGAGCAATCGGTTGCGGTATGCTTGCCGGCAGGGGTGTGGTGAGACCCATAGGCGATGGTATGGGTGGCGACTTGGCACACATCTGGTTGTTGCCTGCTGAAGAGCAGGTGGACGAGCAGCCATCGGACATGGTTGCTGCGGCCAGAGCTTCTGATGCTAGGCAAAGTAAGTAGAGAAGAGAGGAAGCGAACGTTGGATATGTTAGTTTCATTACTTGTAGAGTAGCATAGCACCATATATAGTCATAGTCTAGGTTTGGATTCGAACCAGCTACAGAAGCACATCTTTCTTTTTTCCAAAACTCGGCCACGTCTCTTTACTAGTACACTAGCTTGTTCTGTACGCCTTCCCAAGTATTTGATTTTCTTTCCCTTTTTTGCGAGGAAGGAAGGAGGAAAAAATTGAGAGTTCCTGGGACTTGAACCCAAGACCTCTCGGTTGAAAACCAAGGGTGCTAGTCACTTATGTGGCGAACGTTTCCTATGAGGAGGACGGCAGACGAACGCATTTTCCTCGCAGGTTTCTTCCTATATATAAAAAAGTATGCTCCTTGGTGTCCGTTTAGTCAACAAACGATTGTGCCAACCTTGACTGTTGGATTGACATTCAACGTCTGTCGCGTTTCTTCAGTATCTTCTTCCTCGAGCCGCCAAAGCCAAACCAGCGCCGACAGGACCGCCTGCTCCCGCCTCCCACGGCTGGTTGTGATCTTCCCCGGCTCCTGTTCGTTCCCATCCGAGGCCTCACCATCGTCCCCCGCCTTGGTTCGCTCGCGGCGGCGCCGCCCTCTGGTGTTGTCAACATGGTCAACAACCGAGAGGAATAAGGAGATGAATGTACATGGTGAGGATGACAGTAGGGACCCAGCAGTGCGCGCAGTAATTTTATTTTTTCGGGACGGAGAAGGGTATCAACTGGGTTGTGCGGGATCCGTGGCCTGTCTAGCCCAGGCTTTTATTTCATATGTTTAGCACATGACCAGCCCAGTTTGTTTTTTTCCTTTCTGAAAATGGCTAGCCAGCTATTTGGTTTTTTGAAGAATAACCAACGTAGGCCTACTTGCTTTTCTACGCCCTGCTGGGCCAGAAATCTTTCAAGACGAGGAGGGATGCATTTTTCCCATAAAATGGGCTATAAGTAATAATAAATGGGCTGTAAAATGAAAGAATACAGCAAACAGGCAATTAGTTACAAAATATTGTTTTCTTTCGGATTTTGATATTTTAAATTTTATTGTTTTTGTGCGGGTAAAATTTCATTGAATTTAAATTAAGGTGTATTTAGATTTAATATTAATTTGAATCTGGCTAGAAATTTCAGGTTGTATGCTGTTTGGGACAGATTTGGAGGCTGACTTGTGGGTCTACTAGGTTGACGTGTACTTTGGCTTTGTCAACTTAGTCCACAAACGATTCTAGCAGCAGTGACCGTTGGATGTTAATCCAACGGCCATGCTGCTTCTTCAATATCTGATCTTCTTGCTCCAGCCGCCCAAACCAGCTCCGGTGGGACTACCTGCTCCCGCCTCCCGTGGCCGGCAATGCTGCCGCACAAGCCGCACCACCCCACCCTACTTCATTGTTGGCCAGGCCATTCCTCTACTCACCCACACCTCCTGTTATTTTCCGGCAACGGCAGCCGGACCAGTAAACCCTCGTACTCCCACCGCGTGGGCAACCATTGCCGAGTCTTCCCCGGCTCCGTGTCGTTCGCTTCCTAGGCCTCGCCGTCGTCCACCGCCATGGTGCTCTCGGCGCGGCCTAGTCAACGTGGTCAACGAACGACATCCATCGGCCGTGGACTCTACGCACAAAATAATGATTCCTCCACCTGACAGCTAGGACCCACCGGAAGGGCCTCTATATTCCGCGAAAAAAACGTTCCCCCTGCTGACATGTCAGACCCACCAGCTATATCTTCGCACGCAAGGAAGTGCCTCCTTATTATGCACAAAAAAATGAATACCCCCCTGCTAGCTGGGACCCACCATAGTGGGAGGATGACTTGTGGGCCAACTAAGTTGACAGGGACGGAGGGCTTTGTCAACTTAGTCAATATAAGCGATTCTAGCTCCAGTGACCGTACGATGTCCATCCAACGGCCATAGTGCTTCTTCAACCTCTGGTCTTCTTGCTCCAGCCGCCCAAAGCAGCGCCGGTCGTGCCGCATGCTCCTGCCTCCCGTGGCCGGCTGTGCTGCAGTGGAGGCCTCACCGCCCCCTACTATTCCCACCGTTGGCCAGGCCCTGTAGTGACGGCAACCTCACACCGCAGCTGAACCAGTGAACCCTCGTACTCCTCTCCGCGCGGGCTTCCACTACCACGTCTTCCCCGGCTCCACGTCATCCCCTTCCTAGGCATCGCCGTCGTCCACCGCCGTGGTGCTCTCGGCGCAGCCTGGTCAACGTGGTGAAGGAACGACTTCCATCGGACGTGGACTGTACGTGGAGAGGCTGACAGCTGGGTCCACGGTCGCAGCAAGGAAGTGCCTCCTTATTACGAGGAAAATAATGATTCCTCCACCTAACAGCTGGGACCCACCGGACGGGCCACTGTATTTCACGGAAAAAATGTTTCCCACTGACTGCTGGGACCCACCAGCTTCATCTTCGCACGCAAGGAAGTGCGTCCGGGAAAAAACGATTCGCCCCCCTGACTGCTGGGACCCACCAGCTACACCTTCGCACGCAAGGAAGTGCGTCCGGGCAAAAAACGATTCGCCACCTTGACTGCTGGGACCCACCGGCTACATCTTCGCACGCAAGGAAGTGCGTCCGGGCAAAAAAAACGATTCGCCCCCCTGACTGCTGGGACCCACCAGTTACATCTTCGCAGGCAAGGAAGTGCCTGACAGTCGGGACCCACCTGGTCGAAGCGTACGTAGCGTTGTCATTCTGGTCGCGAACGTGTACGTACATACTGGTCGATGTAGAGGCGTGCACATGTCGTAGTAGAGGCGTGCACGTGTCGTAGTAGAGGCGCGCACGTATCGTAGTAGAGGCGTGCACGTAGCATGTACACGTACGTACAGTGGCCATGGTGCAAGAAAGAAAATATGGCCACATATGTGTACATACGGGCGGGGTCTCGAACGCCTACTCGCGCATACGTACGGCCAGGGCTCGTGTACATGGCTGGGTTGGAACGGAGAAACAGCGTCGTCGTCGGGTTCATGGGGAGGCAACGAAATGCGTCGTGTTCATGGGGAGGCAATGGAATGTGTCGTGTTCATCGGGAGGCAACAGAACGTGTGGGAGCCAACAGGCTGGGTCAGAACGGAATGCGTGGTCGTGTTCATCGGGAGGGCTTGGACGTAACAGGCGATGGAAACGAGGCCTGGCGTACCGCACAACGGAGGAAACGGACCTCCTACGTTCGGAACGGGGTCCTATTGATTGGGAGGGGTCTGGCGTATCGCAAAATGGAGGAAACGGACCTCCTACGGTCGAAACGGGGGTCATGTTGATCGGGAGGGGTGTGGCGTACCGCAAAACGGAAGAAACGGACCTCCTACGGTCGAAACGGGGGTCCTGTTCATTGGGAGGGGTGTGGCGTACTGCAAAACGGGGCTCCACGGGATACTGTTCATCTCCACCGTCGACCTCCTCCAGCCTCCACGGGCTCCTGTTCATCTAGCCTCCACCGCGCGCTACTCCACCGGCTACTGTTCAACCATCCCTCCACCGTCTACTGTTCATCCAGCCCTCCACACCACGGGGTCCTGTTCAACCACCCCTCCACGGGCACCCCTCCACCGTCTACTGTTCATCCAGCCCTCCATCGTCTACTGTTCATCCAGCCCTCCACACCACGGGGTCCTGTTCATCCGGAGGGCAACACCACCGCTCACTGTTCATCCAACCCCCCCCCCCCCCCCCCCCCCCCCCCCCCCCCCCCGCAACGCTCACTGTTCATCCCAGAGGTAGCATCTATTGGCTTCAGTTAGCAGCAGTAGCGAAGGAATCGCTTGAGCGGGTTCAGTTAACAGCCATCGATCGATCGCTCGGGTTCAGTAACGCGTAGCCTGCAGTGCAATCGCTCGGGTTCAGTTAGAGCCCAACGCCTCGCTCAGGTTCAGTTAGAGCCAATGCCTCGCACACACGCGCATACGTGTACGAGAGAAACGTGCATCGCTCGGCCCCCGACCTCCCACTGTAACCAGGAACTCCCCGAAATTTTCGTCCCCCTCGCTTCTACCATGGTTTTTTCCGTCATGGACGGCCCAAAGAATGTCATGCAGCTGCATCTCCAGCCCGCCCAGGACGAAGAGCCCATTTTCTGTCATGATTTTTTGTCATAGAAGTAGGAGCCCACCACATCTATGATGATACCGGGTTTTGTCACAATTATCGGCATAGAAGTGTCATATGTATGACAGAAAAAAAAATTCGTTCGGCCCAAAATGTCACGGATGTGTCTTTTTTTGTAGTGCATCAACTCCTCACTCTCTAGCCTCCTCTTGTTCCTCATGAGTTCTACAGTCTTCAGAGACTCTTCATCATGAGATCCCTAAAATCAAATCTCGGTTCTATTGGGTGGCAATAACAATAAGCAGAAGTATCATATGGTTACCTGGCCTGACATCTCCAAGCCCCGTGATCAAGGAGGCCTTGGTATCATGTGCTCTAAGCGCATGAATATTGCCCTCCTTTCCCGCTGGCTTTGGCGCATTTTTCAAGGGCATGGCGGCCTCTGGTTAGACATCATCTGGAACAAGTACCTGTGTGGACAACCCCTAGCCTTCTGTCAAAGGTCTGGGCGGTCCCAGTTTTGGCAGTCAGTTGTCCAACTGCTCCCCATCCTCCGCATCGGAACCTCCATCTCCATGGGTTCGAGGGCGGCGGCTTTGTTCTGGTTTGACCGTTGGGCGGGTGACTCCCCCTTCGTTGCCCGCTTCCCCGACCTCTTCTCCTTAGCCGTCAACCCCTCGATCTTTGTAGAGACTGTTGGGGAACACACTCATTTCCAAAAAATTCCTACGCACACACAAGATCATGGTGATGCATAGCAACGAGAGGGGAGAGTATCATCTACGTACCCTCGTAGACCGTAAGCGGAAGCGTTATGACAACGCGGTTGATGTAGTCGTACGTCTTCACGATCGACCGATCTAGCACCGAAGGTACGACACCTATGCGATCTGCACACGTTCGGCTCGGTGATGTCCCGCGAACTCACGATCCAGTAGAGCTTCATGGGAGAGTTTCGTCAGCACGACGACATGATGACTGTGATAATGTTGCTACCGGAACAGGGATTTGCCTAAGCACCGCTACGATATAACCGAGGTGGATTATGGTGGAGGGGGCACCGCACACGGGACACGGCTAAAAGATCAATGATCAACTTGTGTGTCTATGGGGTGCCCCCCTCCCCCGTATATAAAGGAGTGGAGGTGGGGGAGGGCCGTCCCTCTCTATGGCGCGCCCTAGGGGAGTCCTACTCCCACCGGGAGTAGGACCCCCCCCCCTTCCAAGTAGGAGTAGGAGAGGAAGGAAGGAGGAGAGAGGGAGGAAGGAAAGGGGGGCCGGCCCCCCTCCCAATTCAGATTGGGCTTGGGGGGGGCTCACGATATTCTTTTCCCTTCCCTCTCCTCTATTCCACTAAGGCCCAATAAGGCCCATATACTCCCCGTGGGGTTTCCGGTAACCTCCCGGTACTCCAGAAAAATGCCCGAACCACTCGGAACCATTCCGATGTCCAAATATAGGCTTCCAATATATTGATCTTTACGTCTCGACCATTCCAAGACTCCTCGTCATGTCCGTGATCAAATCTGGGACTCCAAACTACCTTCGGTACATCAACACACATAAACCCATAATATCGGTCTTCATTGAACGTTAAGCGTGCGGAACCTACGGGTTCGAGAACTATGTAGACATGACCGAGACATGTCTCCGATCAATAACCAATGTCGGAACCTGGATGCTCGTATCGGCTCCTACATATTCTATGAAGATCTTTATCGGTCAAACCGCATAACGGTATACGTTGTTCCCTTTGTCATCGGTATGTTACTTGCCCGAGATTCGATCGTCGGTCTCTCAATACCTAGTTCAATATCATTACCGGCAAGTCTCTTTACTCGTTCCGTAATGCTACATCCCGTAACTAACTCATTAGCTACATTGCTTGCAAGGCTTATTGTGATGTACGTTACCGAGAGGGCCCAGAGATACCTCTCCGACAATCAGAGTGACAAATCCTAATCTTGATCCATGCCAACTCAACAAACACCATCAGAGGCACCTGTAGAGCACCTATATAATCACCCAGTTACGTTGTGACGTTTGGTAGGACACAAAGTGTTCCTCCGGTATTCGGGAGTTGCATGATCTCATAGTCATAGGAACATGTATAGTTATGGAGAAAGCAATAGCAACAAACTAAACGATCATCGTGCTAAGCTAACGGATGTGTCAAGTCAATCACACCATTCTCTAATGATGTGATCCCGTTAATCAAATGACAACTCATGTCTATGGTTAGGAAACATAACAAACATTGATTCAACGAGCTAGTCAAGTAGAGGCAAACTAGTGACACTCTATTTGTCTATGTATTCACACATGTACTAAGTTTCCGGTTAATACAATTCTAGCATGAATAATAAACATTTATCATGATATAAGGAACTATAAAGAACAACTTTATTATTGCCTCTAGGGCATATTTCCTTCAGTCTCCCACTTGCACTAGAGTCAATAATCTAGATTACATTGTAATGATTCTAACACCCATGGAGTCTTGGTGCTGATCATGTTTTGCTCATGGAAGAGGCTTAGTCAACGGGTCTGCAATATTCAGATCCGTATGTATCTTGCAAATCTCTATGTCTCCCTCCTTGATTTGATCGCGGATGGAATTGAAGCGTCTCTTGATGTGCTTGGTTGTCTTGTGAAATATGGATTCCTTTGCAAAGGCAATTGCTCCAGTATTGTCACAAAAGATTTTCATTGGACCCGATGCACTACGTATGACACCTAGATCGGATATGAACTCCTTCATCCAGACTCCTTCATTTGCTTCTTCCGAAGCAGCTATGTATTCTGCTTCACACGTAGATCCCGCCACGACGCTCTGCTTGGAACTGCACCAACTGACAGCTCCTCCATTTAATAAAAACATGTATCCGGTCTGTGACTTAGAGTCATCCGGATCTGTGTCAAAGCTTGCATCGACGTAACCTTTTATGACGAGCTCTTTGTCACCTCCATACACGAGAAACATAGCCTTAGTCCTTTTCAGGTATTTTAGGATGTTCTCGACCGCTGTCCAGTGATCCACTCCTGGATTACTTTGGTACTCCCTGCTAAACTTATAGCAAGGAACACATCAGGTCTAGTACACAACAGTGCATACATGATAGAGCCTATGGCTGAAGCATAGGGAACACCTTTCATTTTCTCTCTATCTTCTACAGTGGTCGCGCATTGAGTCTTACTCAACTGCACACCTTGTAATACATGCAAGAACCCTTTCTTTGCCTGATACATTTTGAACATCTTCAAAACTTTATCAAGGTATGTGCTTTGTGAAAGTCCAATTAAGCGTCTTGATCTATCTCTATAGATCTTGATGCCCAATATATAAGCAGCTTCACCGAGGTCTCTCATTGAAAAATTCGTATTCAAGTATCCTTTTATGCTATTCAGAAATTCAGTATCATTTACGATTAACAATATGTCACCTACATATAATATCAGAAATGCTACGGGTCTCCCACTCACTTTCTTGTAAATACAGGCTTATCCAAAAGTCTGTATAAAACCATATGCTTTGATCACACTATCAAAGCGTATATTTCAACTCCGAGAGGCTTGCACCAGTCCATAAATGGATCGCTGGAGCTTGCACACTTTGTTAACACCTTTTGGATCGACAAAACCTTTTGGTTGCATCATATACAACTCGTCTTTAAGATATCCATTAAGGAATGCAGTTTTGACATCCATTTGCCAAATTTCATAATCATAAAATGCGGCAATTGCTAACATGATTCGGACGGACTTAAGCATCGCTACGGGTGAGAAGGTCTCATCGTAGTCAACTCCTTGAACTTGTCAAAAACCTTTCGCAACATGTCGAGCTTTGTAGACAGTAACATTACCATCAGCGTCAGTCTTCTTCTTAAAGATCCATTTATTCTCTATGGCCTGCCGATCATCGGGCAAGTCAACCAAAGTCCATACTTTGTTCTCATACATGGATCCCATCTCAGATTTCATGGCTTCAAGCCATTTTGCGGAATCTGGGCTCATCATCACTTCCTCATAGTTCGTAGGTTCGTCATGGTTAAGTAACATGACTTCCAGAACAGGATTACCGTACCACTCTGGTGCGGATCTTACTCTGGTTGACCTACGAGGTTCGGTAGTAACTTGATCAGAAGTTTCATGATCATCATCATTAGCTTCGTCACTTACTGGTGTAGGAATAACTGGAACTGATTTGAGTGATGAACTACTTTCTAATAGGGGAGAAGGTACAATTACCTCGTCAAGTTCTACTTTCATCCCACTTACTTCTTCCGAGAGAAACTCCTTCTCTAGAAAGGATCCATTCTTAGCAACGAAAATCTTGCCTTTGGATCTGTGATAGAAGGTGTACCCAACAGTCTCCTTTGGGTATCCTATGAAGACACATTTCTCCGATTTGGGTTCGAGCTTATCAGGTTGAAGCTTTTTCACATAAGCATCGCAACCCCAAACTTTAAGAAACGGCAACTTGGGTTTCTTTCCAAACCACAGTTCATAAGGTGTCATCTCAAGGGATTTAGATGGTGCCCTATTTAACGTGAATGCAGCTGTCTCTAAAGCGTAACTGCAAAACGATAGTGGTAAATCAGTAAGAGACATCATAGATTGCACCATATATAGTAAAGTACAATTACGATGTTCGGACACACCATTATGCTGTGGTGTTCTAGGTGGCGTGAGTTGCGAAACTATACCGCATTGTTTCAAATGAAGTCCAAACTCATAACTCAAATATTCGCCTCCACGATCAGATCGTAGAAACTTGATTTTCTTGTTACGATGATTTTCCACTTCACTCTGAAATTCTTTGAACTTTTCAAATGTTTCAGACTTATGTTTCATTAAGTAGATATACCCATATCTGCCAAATCATCTGTGAAGCAGAGCAAATAACGATATCCGCCGCGAGCTTCAATGTTCATTGGACCACAAACATCAGTATGTATGATTTCCAATAACTCTGTTGCTCGCACCATTGTTCCGGAGAACGGAGTTTTAGTCATCTTGCCCATGAGGCATGGTTCGAAAGTACCAAGTGATTCATAATCAAGTGATTTCGGAAGTCCATCAGAATGGAGTTTCTTCATGCGCTTTACACCAATATGACCTAAACGGCAGTGCCACAAATAAGTTGCACTATCATTATCAACTGTGCATCTTTTGGCTTTAATACTATGAACATGTGTATCACTACTATCAAGATTCGGTAAAAATAGACCACTCATCAGGGGTGCATGACCATAAAAGATATTACTCATATAAATAGAATAACCATTATTCTCTGATTTAAATGAATAACCGTCTCGCATCAAACAAGATCCAGATATAATGTTCATGCTCAACGATGGCACTAAATAACAATTATTTAGGTCTAATACTAATCCCAAAGGTAGATGTAGAGGTAGCGTGCCGATGGTGATCACATCGACTTTGGAACCATTTCCCACGCGCATCGTGACCTCGTCCTTAGCCAATCTTCGCTTAATCTGTAGCCCCTGTTTCGAGTTGCAAATGTTAGAAACTGAACCAGTATCAAATACCCAGGCACTACTGCGAGCATTAGTAAGGTACACATCAATAACATGTATATCAAATATACCTTTCACTTTGCCATCCTTCTTCTCCGCCAAATACTTGGGGCAGATCCGCTTCCAGTGACCAGTTCCTTTGCAGTAAAAACACTCAGTCTCATGCTTAGGTCCAGATTTGGGTTTCTTCACTTGAGCAGCAAATGGCTTGATGTTCTTGAGCAGCTCCGGGAGTAGGATTCCCCCCTTCCAAGTAGGAGTAGGAGAGGAAGGAAGGAGGAGAGAGGGACGAAGGAAAGGGGGGCCAGCCCCCTCCCAATTCGGATTGGTCTTGGGGGCGCGCCTCCCTCTTTTCCCTTCCCTCTCCTCTATTCCACTAATGCCGAATAAGACCCATATACTCCCCGGGGGGTTCCGGTAACCTCCCGGTACTCCGGAAAAATGCCCGAACCACTCGGAACCATTCCGATGTCCAAATATAGGCTTCCAATATATCGATCTTTACATCTCGACCATTCCAAGACTCCTCGTCATGCCCGTGATCAAATCTGGGACTCTGACCTACCTTTGGTACATCAAAACACATAAACTCATAATACCGATCGTCACCGAACGTTAAGCGTGCGGACCCTACGGGTTCGAGAACTATGTAGACATGACCGAGACATGTCTCCGGTCAATAACCAATAGCGGAACCTGGATGCTCATATTGGCTCCTACATATTCTACAAAGATCTTTATCGGTCAAACCGCATAACGGTATACGTTGTTCCCTTTGTCATCGGTATGTTACTTGCCCGAGATTCGATCGTCGATATCTCAATACCTAGTTCAATCTCGTTGCCGGCAAGTCTCTTTACTCGTTCTGTAATGCTATATCCCGTAACTAACTCATTAGCTACATTGCTTGCAAGGCTTATTGTGATGTACATTACCGAGAGGGCCCAGAGATACATCTTTGACAATCGGAGTGACAAATTCTAATCTTGATCCATGCCAACTCAACAAATACTACCGGAGACACCTGTAGAGCACCTTTGTAATCACCCAATTACGTTGTGACGTTTGGTAGCACACAAAGTGTTCCTCGGTATTCGGGAGTTGCATGATCTCATAGTCATAGGAACATGTATAGTTATGGAGAAAGCAATAGCAACAAACTAAACGATCATCATGCTAAGCTAACAGATGGGTCAAGTCAATCAATCACATCATTCTCTAATGATGTGATCCCGTTAATCAGATGACAACTCATGTCTATGGTTAGGAAACATAACCATCATTGATTCAACGAGCTAGTCAAGTAGAGGCAAACTAGTGACACTCTGTTTGTCTATGTATTAACACATGTACTAAGTTTCTGGTTAATACAGTTCTAGCATGAATAATAAACATTTATCATGATATAAGGAAATATAAATAACAACTTTGTTATTGCCTCTAGGTATATCTGGCCATGGGTCGGGTCGGGTCGAGCTTCGGCCGGGCCTAAAAAAACCACGGCAAAAAACCGAGGCCTAGGCCCTACCATCGGGCCTACTTTTCAAGCCCAAGCCTGGCCCATCTTGTAAAAAGCCCTAAAAATCCCTTAGGGCTTAGGGTCGTGGGCCGAGCCTCTTCCTTCAAATGCCAATATAACAAGACCAAGCCCGTCCAAGCCCTGCTGGTGGGCTCAAAACTCAGGCCCAAGCCCAGCCCACGGGCAAGCCCATCGGGCCTAGGCCCTGGAATTTAGGGTCGGGCCTGGGTGGGCCGATAGGGTCGGGCCGGAGATGGCCAGGACTACCTATAGGGCATATTTCCTTCAGAGAGGGCCCTTATTGACTTAGGGCGCCTCACTTTCCAGAGGCCATTTGGGCCTCCGGAGGTGGCCGCGTGGCAAGAGCTGCTTGACTGCGTTGCTCTCCATGAACCGGTTGTGGATGTTGGCCCGGACGAGGTGCGGTGGCGCCTTGAGCCCTCTGGCCAATTCTCCACCAAGTCCCTTTATTTGGCCATAGCCCCCTCCGCCGCCTCGCCCCCCCTCTCGGCGGTGTGGTCCATCTTCTTGCCATTGAAAATTCGGATATTCATGTGGCAATGGATCCGCGGTCGGCTCCCGTCTAGGGTGGGGGTTCGCAAGCGCAATGGCCCTGGGATTGGCCTCTGCCCGCTGTGTGGGACTCCAGAAGACTCCAATCACATCTTCTTCTCCTGTGTGTCCGCTCAATTCGTTTGGAGCTGCTTTAGAGAAGTGGTGGGAGGGGATTGGTGCCACACCAACTTCCTTGACCTCTTTGCCGAACTCTAGAACTCTCCCTGCCCACTCGCCACATTAGGTGGCTCGAGATTGGGGCACTTGCGTGGACCCTCTGGACGATCCGCAATAGGATTGTGATTCAGTGCATTCCTCTCCGACGTGCCACTCACGCACTCTTTAAACTGTCTGGTTTCTTGCAGCTCTGACGGCCGCTTAGCCGCCCTCAGGATCGGGATGCCATCTCCACCTTCATCGTCGACCTCCGCACGATGGCTGTCCGCTTATCGCCGCCGCTTCCTCCGCCACCTCCAAAGCCTCATTAGATGCCGGGCGTCGTCGTCGCCGGCTGCTGCCTCCTTTTCTTCTTGTGTTTTGAGCTTGTTGAGTTGTGCCCTCAGCAGAACCTTTGTACTCTTGTTGTGTGGACTGGGTGTGTGTGTGTGTGTGTGTGTTGAACTAGTCCTTATTGTGTGCTCCTGGCGGTTTGCTTTATTTATAAAGCGGGGTGAAAGCCTTTTTCGGTAATGTACACTTTCTATATATGAATCACTACGTCATGAACCAAACCAGAGAATACACTCCAAAAACTTCAAGACAAAAAAAAACATGAAATCAATCAGTGGTAAGTCAATATATAGATAAGCTTACTTTTGCAATGCATGTATTGCTCTCTGTTTCAGAAATTTTCCAGTAAGGGCACTTGACCACTTATGCCTTTTCTGTGATGGAAGTGGGTTCGGTTCATCAATTTTAGTTCGTCCCATGATTTGCATAGACTTAGTTCTCCTTTAAAGCTGGGACATTTGCATTGATTCAATTTTAGATCGTCTCATGCCATCGCTGTAATGCTAATGTTCTGGTCTTCATAGTCTTGCCAAGAGGTTGCGGAACGTAGTCAGAGTTTTGGTTAGCGATATATATTGTAGAGTTTTCTTTTACATGCCTGTTCATTAGGAGATTCGAGCTATTGCTAAAGCTGTCGACATGAGTCATAGATTCTGCTTGCCAGTGTAGGAGCACTTTCAGTGTTTACTCGATGCACTGAAACCTGAATACTTGAAGCTCATTGCCGCAAGACAGGTTAACACACAGCCTCAACCTTCGTTGCTTGTGTACACACAGCCTATCCATTCCCGCCTGTCGTTTTCAAAATTCGAATACTCAACCTGGTTTGAATACATGAACATTGTTACGCCATGTGTCACAACTGGTTTTTTTAATGCATCTCAGCATCCGCAACACACTTGCTTGTACCAAAGACTAACGCCTTTGCTTTCTTTAACAGCCACCTTCTAAGGTTGAGCTAAGTAGCGCGGCTACGACACCACCTCCATACTTCGATTATGGACATGCTTTTTTTGTTTGAACACACAAGTACTGATGGAATTAATGTGACACCACAACAGATGACTTCAATTGGTATTAAACCGCATCACTTTACATGAAATCCGGATTATTACCCCCTCACTCGCTTCTTGAAATTACTCACGCGAGATGGGCAACATGTCTGGCTAGGGGCAGCACCACCAATTCTCAACTGGCATCATATACAACTTGCCTCAAATTAATTGAATCCCGTAAACATCATGATGTACATTATCTGTGTGTGTTGCTGCGAGATCAGGGCGCATCATCAAGCATGTAGGTGTAATGACAGAGCTCGCCAGGAGGTAGCTTTGGGTAGATCCATGTATTAATTTTTTTCAAAAAAAGATCCATGTATTAATTTTTTCATTGTTTGTTGAATAATATTATAAAAATGGCTGTGTGCATCTTTGGATGTAGAGACCGAGGGTTTGAACCTCCTTTTTGAAAAAACAAAAAAAAAGTGAACATCAATCTATGCTAATGATACAAGAAAGTTGTCATACTAAGTTGTCAATGTGCAGTCTCCTAATGCCTCAGTTAACCGAAATCAGTAAACATCATGGAGCACTCTGAGCTAATAATTTTAGTAACCAATGAACATCATGTCTGTCCAACAAAGATATCACCTCTGTGAATTGATCGGCATCTTCGTTTTTCACATGTTTAATTGATTAATCCATGGGAGGTAACTACTAACTTGGGCAAGACCAGCTGCTCTTCTAACCTACTCCATCATAGCATGTTCCGTCTTGCAGAACAACTCTGCATTTTGAGACAGAGGACCACTGTCAGTAGTACAACTAGCTAACATCATAACATGTCTTTTTTGGTTTCTCTCCATTTGGAGTGCAACCAAATCTGTCTATATTTTGTGGAGAGGTTACTGAATGAATTCAGTACACAACAGGTGCCTTGGCATGAGAGAACTAGTGGATTATGCTGTTGCAGTTATATTTCTTCTGATACAATCAGTGTAATCGTGTGATGTTCATTCAGTGTTAGAACTGCGACGCGTAATGATGATTAGAAATCACAGAGGCTATTATCACATAAAAATCTCCAGCACAGATGCAAAGCACTTAAGTAAAGCTTGTTTTAAGATAGTTTAAACTAATAATCTATTTTTATTTTACTTTTCAACACTATGCTAGTAGTTGTCGCCGTCGCCACGGTCGCTGCCGTAAAAACTCCCGAGTTTCTCCTTTGCCAGAGTCTCACCCTCTGCGTACCGGTTGATCTGATGCATTTTTTAAAAATTTCTCTTTTTATATAAAGAGTGCATCCTCTCCGATTTCTATTAATAGAAACCACATTGTCTCAGCTACAAACACACGAGATAACCAGCAAAAGAAAGGCGACGATGCATGATTCGACAGATACCTTCTCTTGCTAAGAATTATCTAGTCCCATTTTGTGCATAATTTATTGAATCTCTACACATTATAGTTTTTTATTTGATTTTTCGATAAAGGGCGATTTTATTAAGTCATAATGTAGCATCAAGTGGATACAAAGCATAATGAGCGACACCCGGCCTTAACAAAGAGTCTAGCAAAGTTTTTTATTTGATAGATATAAGAATAGAAGGCACCAGGAATTAGCAATAGATTATCAGAATTACAACCTGTGCTACTTAGCACCCGGTGTCCTCGCACCTCTCCCCCCAACTCTGTACCTTGTCTATTCACACTCCGCGTGATTTACAAAGAAAAGAAACATATTTTTTAACTTGCTTATGTATTAATTCAGTTAAGAGAACGTACATCTAGCACGGTGGTAGAGAGTAGAGAAACCTCCTGGAGTGGGGCTACCAACCATATCTCGAATCCTGGTTCTCAGAAGAAAAATGTCCCTTGTTGCGTGTCCTTGTGTTGTGCAAACCGGCATTCGGGTTCTTTCTCGACCTTAAATATGCAATGTCTTCGGGATCTCTCTCCCCTTGGATCGAGTTTTTTTATTAATTCAGTTAAATGCACTGAAAAAAATAGTGCGCTATAGTATGCTAAGAATTGGCTCGCTAAATAAATCAGTGTACAATGACTCGTTAATAGCATGATATAGTATGCTAATAGTGTATTTTGAAGCCGGCGCTATTTTTTTCCTTGGTTAGATGTTCCTGCTGGATGTTGAGCATTGTATCTTTTGAAAACACTATCTCTTGTTAACTTGGCTCTTCCGGCTGAGATGCATCTTGTAATTGTATGCATGCAACAGTTACTTTTCTTCCTGTACGATGTACAGTTGTATCAATGGTGAGTGATGGAAAATTGGAAATAATGAGCAAGCATGCAGCAGCAGCAGCTAACCATGTGGGCACACCCATAGTTAGAAACATTGGGTTCAAAAGAATGAAAAAAAATAGCGTCCTAAGCGAAATAGTGACGTCTTCCTCCATATGCTATACACGCTATATTTCAAATAGTGTTTTAAAAAAAGGCCATATATAGTTAAATAATAAAGGACTAAACAGTTTTAGGGTTTGTAAGGTCTTGTGAGAATAATTAATAAAGTGGCCGCATGCATCGTCTAGATGCAAAGGCCGGAGGTCATCCTCCTTTTCTAAAAAAAAACAGTTTTAGGATAACCTAACGTCAACAACCCATGGGGCGATAACATAGAAAAATTACTTATTCAGAATTAGGTGCCGCCCGGATCTCCATTAGTTTAGTTGAATGTCCCTGCTGGATGTGGCCGGCCCATATGCAGCGGCAAAGCCAGGAATCAAAGATTGGGGGAGCCAAATCAATCAAATTTTTAATAACAGGGGACATGTTATGCTAATACATGTATTTTTTTGTCAAATCTAAGAGGTTAAGTGCATAAATTAAGCATATACATGTGTCAATCCCTTTTCGAAAAAAAACATATATGTGCAAATGTGGGGTCATGGGGGAGCCATGGCTCTGCCAGTCCCCCTACCTCAGTCACTGTCCGCACAGGCACAGCGTTCGTTTTGTCAAACATTGTTAATTATCCGTGGTAATGCACGGGTATTATATTAGTTGGGAATAAATTATGGTTGCCTAAATGCGTCATCTTAATGTTGAGTCCGAGGGTTCAATATAATTTATTCCCAAAAGAAAGGACTAAGAATATATAGTTTTGTTTAAACGATTGATTGATAGAGCTCGCGTACTACTTCCTACCCAAGGATCAAAGTCATAATGAACGGATTCTTAGAAGTTATCTACATGTGGACGAACAACTTCATATCAATGCCTACCACTCAAGTCTCTTATAAAAGCAAGGCTTCGCTAAGTAAAAGATGAGTAACACATACCACATTTTGCTTCTCTTCCTTTGAAATATCTAGTCCCATTTTGTGCATGATTAATCGAATCTTTACACATTATATTTTTCTAATTTTATAGATATAAGCGTAGAAGGCACCAGGAATTAGCAATAGATTATCAGAATTACAACCTGTACTACTTAGCACCCAGTGTCGTCGCACCTCTGCCCCCTACTTTGTGCCTTGGCTATTCCCACTCCGCTTGAAACATCTTTTAGCCATCAAGTCCTCTGTTTCAGCTTTGTTATGCATTGACCTTTTATTAAAATTTGCTTGTTTTCGGCCACCAGAGGGCAAACAAGTAGGCCCATGTTAGTTATTCAGGTTAGCTCGGCAACTTGATCTATTCGGCGACACGAGATTTGGTAGTAAATTTCACCAACTACAACATGTGTCGGAAAGGTGGCTTTACCTGACCAAAGCATTTCAAGGAGAGAAAAAAAAGGTCTTTTCACTTGCTGGTTGTAGTAAGAGGCATCCGGTTTCCTCAGGCACTCCTGGAGTGTACCTCTGATTTCGTTAGCTGTGTCTTGGCAATATTCTTCCTGACAGGTCTATTACAGATTTCATTCCCTTCTACCATGTTTATGAAGAATTCAACATAACATCGTACTAAGCTCAGCTTAAGACTCCTTAGAGCATCTCCAGCCGTTGGCCCCCCAGGAGGCGCTAAAAATCGCCCCCCTGAGGGCGCACCGGTGCAAAACGCACGATGGGGGCGTGATGCCACCCAGTCGCGGCGCCCACGAGATTTTTTTGAACGACGCAAACACGGCGACTTCAAACTAAATTCGACCAAACACGGTACAAACACGCCCCGCTCATACATATTTAAAGTATTTTAAAAAAAAACACTACTAGGCCCGCCCGCCGTCTCGCTCGCCTCGCCGCTCCTCGCCGGCCGCCACCCTTGCAGTTCTACATGCCGAGGAGGCTGTAGAACCGCGTGTAGTCGCCGTCGTCGTCATCGTCGTCGTGGCCGCCGTCCCTGCTGCAACCCTCCCCCGGTTGGCACGGCGGGTTGGACGGTCCGGCGGCGTCCTCGTCGTCGTCGTTGTCGAGGATCACGACGTCGTGCTCGTCCTCGCCCCCACGCTTGCGAGCGGCGAGCTCCTCCAGGGCCCGGGTCTGCCGGGTCATCTCCGTCCGGAGGTAGTCGTCGCGCGCCCACCGCAGGGCGTCCGCGTTGAAGAAGCCGCACCGGGCTATCTCCTCGTACTCCGGGGGGAGACTGGGCTCCGGCTTGGGCGCGACGAGGACGAGGCGCCCGGAAGCGGGGTTGGAGTCGGCGATGCAGATACCGGAGCTGCGGGTGCGCCGGCTGACAGGCGTGTCCTGGGGCTTCGGCTTGACGGGGCGGAGGCAGGGAGAGCCGGTCGACCGACCGGACGAGGAGGAGGACGCCCCGGGGTCCATGCGCCTCGGCGTCCATGAGCTCCCACGGCGGCGAGAGAAGGACGGCGGGGAGGGGTAGTCCAGCCTCGGCGTGTTGCCGTCCTCGATGTACTCGAGGACGGCCTCCAGCGTGCGGCCAGGCACGCCCCACCATCGGCGCCGCCCCTCGGAGTTGAGCCTGCCGGAGGGCACGACGCCGTTGGTGGCCTCGAGCTGCTCGGCGTGACGGCGACGGAAGTAGGGCTCCCAGAGCGGGCTGTCGGGGACATAGCGCGGTCCCTCCCTCGCCGCCCGCGGCGGAGAGGCGCGAATACGCGCAATCTCCGCACAACGCGCCGCCCCGGTGGGCGGTGGTGGCACCGGGACCCCGCCGGCGCTGATTCTCCACGCCCCGGGCACCCGCATGTCCGGCGGGACCGGGTACTCGGCCTCGTAGAGGAGCCGAGCTTCGTTTTCGTGAAGGTGGCGGCGGCCGAAGCCATTCGCCGGCGCGCCGTCGCCTGGGAATCGTTCGGCCATTTCTAGGAACTGAGACGGCGAGGGGAGAGGGAGGAAGGGGAGATAGGGCGCATCGGCGGTGGAGGCTCTGTGCGTGCCACCGGTGCGCTGGGGTCGGCTTATATAGGCGGAGGCGGCGCGAGCACG